>NW_026323156.1:24151-27954 GCF_001194135.2 Octopus bimaculoides
TGGGAGCAGGGGAACGAGCGGAGTTGGAAGGTTGGGTTAGGGAAGAAGCTGTGGACCAAGAGGTCTTGTAGGTTATGGGCTTGTTTGAAGGAGGGGAGGGGTTAGTTAGGGAAGATGTGCAAAGTGGAGGGGTTAGACTGGAGTCGCTGGAAGGCTCAGAGAATGGTGCATTGGAGAGGTAGGGTGGTGGGGTGGTAGGTGAGGGGAAATTGAAGGCAGGGCGGGTTTGGGGGGAGAGAGCAGATGCACAGTCCATGGAAGGTGCTCTGGCAAGGGCGGTGTGGATAGTGATGAGGGGATATCCACACACACACACACATATATATATATCAATGAATGAACAATAGTATGCATAACATGTACTTATCTCTGAAATATTACCTGATGGACAGTGTAACACTGGCTTACAGCATTTGTCACCATGCTTTAACTGACCTTTAGGGCAATCAGATAACACTCTGCTGATCTAAATTGAAAGAGAAAATATTACGGAGGTTAGTGGAAGTCATTAACTAAGAAAGAATGGTGAAATGATTGACATGCACACAAACCAATGACTTACATGATGCGCGCGTGTGTGTGTGAATACAAGGGTTGGATGAAAATTCATAGGCTGTGAAGGACTGATGCAAGAGGTGTAAAATCATATATATGTCAATGTGTACATGCACACATACACATATATATATCAACAACAATGATAATAATTCTTTTTATACATACATACAGCTTTACATGTATATATGTGCATGTTTACATATTGATAATTGTGTATGTATATGTGTATATACATATGCATGTATATATATTAATTTCACATATATTTTATTTTATATTATCTAAGTCTATGAGCTATATTTGGAATGCAGGACAATATAATGGATTTTATACATAATTATTATGGATTACTGTAGAAGACTTATCAAGGGGGCATATATGGATTTCAAGACTCTCATACTAAAGTGTACTTACCAAAATCAAAAGCAGTAATTTTAAATTTATATTTCAAACAAACACCATTTTCCCCTATTACTTCATATTTTTAGAAAACTACCATTCGATAAATTATACAAATTGCACATTTTATATCTCTGACGAACAGAAGTGTTGTCTATAAATGCTTATCAATATAGGATTCCATTATAGGGACAACACTTCTGCGAAGCGATTATAAGATGCTTTAAAAACTTAATTTGAAACTTTTAAACTGTCATATTTATTATTATATATTTATACTTATACATATTATATATATTTATATTTTTAATACAATAATTATTCTACACACATTTATATCTTTCTGAAGAATCTTCTGATATTGATTTCCTGATATTATTAACAATATATTATATAATATATATAATCGCTCGTATTAAATGTACAAATGCTTTAATAATATTAATACTTTGATACAATAGAGCACTCAATGTAAATTCAGTATATGACATTCTCGTTGAATATATTTAACTAAAGATATATATATATATAAATAAATGGAGTTTAATGCAGGTGCTGTTCAAATTCTCTTACTTCCGACACGTTTCAAAGATATCCCTGGTATTATTCCAAAGGAATAAAATGATGTAAAACAATGTACTCTTCTCTTCAGGGAAATGAAGGAATGAAACTCATCAATAAGACATTTTAACCGAAAATGATGGATATGTATAGTGATTAACTGAACGCTATTAAGTTTGTTTCCAAAAAAACGTTAGAGGATATAACGTCAAAGGTAGCCTATAGAAAGGGGAGGGGCAAAGGAAAGAAAAAACCAAATAAATATGTATGTTAAATAAAACCATATAAACTTGTAAAAAGACATATTTAGTGAATGTGAAATGTAAGAAGAAATTTAATGTTTAAATTATATATAATGATAGATGTCACTTATATGAACTAAAGGTGTGTTTCTGCCAATGTTTACATCAGTAGGGACACTCTATAACCGTGTTTACAAGGGGATTTTTAGAAAAAAGAATAAAAAATAGTTCAGAATTACAGAGAAGACAGAATTCTTTGCCTTTGTCATAAGGTATTGAGATTGAGAGAATCAACCAATCTAAATTAAATTGTTTATTGTGGTCTTTTAGATCCCAAATTAATTAACTAATTCCTGTACTGTTACGTTTATTCCTATACCTAAATGTAGAGTAATGATGAGAAATTCTTCCAGATAACTGAGAAGATGTGCTTCCAATATAAAAAAATACTTCATTACCAGAAGTAATTTTACACTGGTATATAGAATTTTTAATTTTAGAGTTAATTGACATAAACTTGTTAACAAGGGAAAACTACACACATCTATTATATATATATATGTGTGTGTGTGTATCACATGTATATAGAGAAACTAATATTTGTTTTTTGTATAAGCACCAAAAGGTGTATAAAGATACAAATAAGTTGATAATTTATTTTCGAATGCGGAGACGCCATTAGAACAGCAGAAACATTTAAATTACTCTTACAAAGTGAAAAAAAAATATGTCAACAAACAGCCATGGGACTTGAACCCATATCTGTCGAACATTCTGGCCAAGTGCTTTAGCATTAAGCTAAACTGGCCACTGCTACACTTTCACTAAACCACCTCAAATGTGTGGTATTTGATGAATGATGGAGTTTTATGTTGCTGCCTTGTCTTGACGTAGGTTGATCTGGAACTCTTGACAGGAGGAAATCCAGTTTTGTTTTGAAGATGCCAATATCCATCCCATATCAGTCTCTTAAGCTTTCTGAGAGGATATTGAAGAGCTGTGGCCACTTGAAACCCAAACTGTTGCAGTATTTGGTCCTGTATTTTGATAGTAATTTGGGGGTTTTTGGTATTATCCAGTGGTGTCCAGTCGTGCTGTTTGTGTAACTTTCATTGCCAAAGTTTGGTACAAGCACTTCTAGGATTTTCCAGATGTATATTGCTGCGTATCTTTCCTGCCTTTGTTCTAGGAATGAGAGTCTTAACTTTTTTTAGCTTCTACCTGTAGCTGATATGTTTCATTGAGACAGTTGTCTTTATATAGTTTCACTGGATTGCTGTGCGTTCTGTCAATTTTACAGTGTAAGGTGACCACAGTTGGGAGCAGTAATTTAAATGGCTGAGGACAAGTGTCCTGCAGAGAACCATCATGGTTACCTGTTCTCTCGTTTTGAAGGTTCAAAGGACCCATCCAGCCAATGTCTAGAGGGTATCTGTGCAGCTGAGGTCATGTCTCAGAGGGCCTCTATGAGCAGCACTGGCCTCAAGACAGTCCCTAGTGGAACACCACTCATTACTTATGCTTCCTTGGAGTAGGTCCAGCTGGCCACCACTACATGACTTCTGTCTTTTAGAAAGTCATGTAACCATTCTCCAAGTTTTCCAACTATGCCAAGATTATGGCTTCAGGAGTTGTGAAAAAAGAATTTGTACGTAGTCTGTTTCTGGGAGCTATTCTATTGTATATCTGTCTAATCATTAAAACATTTATTTAATTATGAAAATAGAAAGAAATTATACATTAATCCCAATTTTTGTAAGCAGTTGTATCCGTAAAAATTTTATTTGCACAGAGCAGAAATTGAAAGATATATGAAATGGATGTGCGTGTGTGTATGTGAGAGAGAAAGAGGGTGAGAAAGAGAAATAGAGTGAGTGAAGTTGTGTGTTATTGACTTACGTTGGCTGGCACGGCAAGTACAAAGCTTTTGAGGAAGCAGATGACTGAGGTGATTTGGAAGATGTGAAGAAATGCCGTCTTTTCAGTGGAGCACTTCTTTGTAGGCAACGTTTCTCGTTTTCCCTTCTGATGCACAAATGTATA
>NW_026323156.1:28874-33526 GCF_001194135.2 Octopus bimaculoides
TCTGTCAATCAATGGCCGGACAAGTGAACAAATTTTTTTAATATATGTTTTGGGGAAAGGGATCTTTTGAAGTGGGTGTCAAATGAAAAGAGACATGGACAGTTTTATGACTGAACTTCTTTTGAAGTTGGCATGAGACGGAAGAATTGATGTGCGTGCGTGTGTCTGTGTGTGTGTATGTTTGATGGGCTGTGCATGACAGAGAGAGTAATGTTTATAGTGTGTATATGAGAGAGAGAGAGAGAGAGAAAGAGAGAGAGAAAAAGAAAGAGAGAGAGAAAGGAAGAGAGAGAAAGAAAGGAAGAGAGAGAAAGAAAGAGAGAGATAATTGAAATTTTTTGCATTCAGTTTTTGTACTAAGTGAATGTGTGAGTGATTGACAAAGAAAAACAGAGAGAGAGAGAGAGAAAGAGAGAGAGAGAGAGGTTATATATGTATGTATGTATGTATGAATGGCTTCAGTGACACACACTCACGCAGGTTGTTTTAATCGATTTTCTCAGTAACTATGGAGGCTAGGAAAAAATACAAAGCGCGTTTCAATCTATGCACCTGTCTCCACATGTGTGCCATTTTTCACACGAATCCACTCAGCCACTTGGCTGTGAACCTCAAGAAAGAAATAATACATGTTGAATTTATATATATATATATATATATATATACATATATACACACACATATACATATATATACATATATACATGTGTGTGGTAGATGAACAGGGGCAATAAACACTGAAAATGTGCAGAAAACAACTTCCATCACATGCCAGGGAGAAAAACTAATAGTTGACAGCTTCCGTTACCTAGGTGACCAAGTCAGTAGCAGAGGTGGATGCTCTGAGAGTGTAGTGCATAGATGCTAGAATAAGAATAGCCTGGGCAAAGTCCAGAGAGTTCGTACCTCTGCTGGTAACAAATGGCCTCTTGCTCAGAGTGAAAGGAAGACTGTATGATGCATGTGTGCGAACAGCCATGCTATATAGAAGTAAGCTGTGACTGCTGAGGACATGCGTAAGCTTGCAAGCAATGAAGCTAATATGTTTCACTGGATGTGTAATGTCAGTGTGCATGCACAACACAGTGTAAGCGCCCTGAGAGAAAAGTTGGACATAAGAAGCATCAGGTGTGCAAGAGAGATGACTGTTCTGGTTTTGTCATGTGTTACATATGGATAAGGACATCTGTGTGAAGAAGTGTCACACCCTGACAGTGGAGGGAACCTGTAAAGAGGCATACCCGGGTAGACCTGGGATGAGGTGGTGAAGCATGACCTTCAAACATTGGGCCTCTCAGAGGCAATGACAAACAACTGAGACCTTTGGAGATATCCTGTGCTTGAGAAGACTCGGCAAGCCAAGTGAGATCATAGCCATGGTCTATGCCAGTGTCACATAACCAACCAGTTTAAGAGTACCCTTCAATCGTAGGACAACATGCTGTGCTTAAGAAGAACTGTTGAGCCAAGAGAAATTATTGTTGTGGTTGATGCCAGTACTGCCTGATTGGCATCCATGCTGGTGGCACATAAAAAGCACCATTCAAGTGTGGTAGATGCTAGTGCCACGGGAATGGCTACAAGGCACCATACAATCATGGTCAATGTCAGTGTCACTTGACTGGCTTTTTCAGGGGCATATAAAAAGCACTAATTGAGCATGGTTGATGCCACTGCCGCCTGACTGGCCCCTGTGTCAGTGGAATATAAAAAGCACTACACTCTAAGAATGGATGGAGTTAGGAAGGGCAATCTGGCTGTAGAAACACTGCCAGATCAGATTGGAGCCCGGTGCAGCCTCTTGGCTTGCCAGTCCTTAGTCAAAGCATTCAAACCATGCTAGCATGGAAAGTGGATGTTAAATGATGATGATATGTACTTACATGTATACACACATGCATATATATATATATATATATATATATACACATACATACATAGATACATATATACACACACATATATTTAGACAAATAAAAATACATACATATATACATACATATATATATATACATACACACATACGTACATACATATATACATAAATACATACATATATACATACGTACATACATACATACATAAATACATACGTACATACATAAATACATACATACACACATACATACATACATACATACAAAAAAATTTAGATTCAGATGAATATGGTACTTAAGTTGAGGCACCAGAGTTTAGTACGGTAAATCCATACAGTTTCAAAATAAAGTGATTAAAATCAAAATAAGCAACAAGGATATCCAGAAGTACTGCAGTACGATCGTTTCAAGTGACTCCATTTAATTGAACAATGCAATCATTACATCAATTTAAATGCAGAGCAATCTTCAGCTGTATAAATACATAGAATTAAATCAAAACAGATAGACACATTAGTAAATTTTACCTCACTCCTCCAAGAATGTAAGGAGATGGACAAAGATCATGCTGTTTTCACTTCAGCTTAGAAGCTACTAAGGCATTAGGAAAAAAACTTTTAGGGATTTGGCCAGTCAGTTATGTTTTTTGGGGGTCAGCTATAATTTATAGTCTAGTTTATCTTTGTATATCAAAATCTAAGGGTGAAGAACAATGAGCAGTGTCTGCTAGGAAAGGGGCCAAGAGAGTTGACAGAAATCATAGTGGGAATAGTCATAAAGCTATCAAGATTAATTTGAAGCAATATAAAGAGATTTGGTAAAGGAAAATCTTAAATCGAGATGCTAGTTATTCAATTAAAGGGGCAAGACTCCAGTAAACTAATAAAGGGAATTTTATCATGGGGTGTTATAGTTGAATGATTTGAACAATATTACTATACTGAATAAAGTTAAAATTTAGGGTTATCAAGAAAAGTTAATTTAGAAGAATATTTTATCCAAAAGGATAAAACTTTTGATACTTTTAAGTATATACCAAAAAATTTACCACAATAGAGGAGGAAAGACCATTACATAGAAATAGTTTAATATTTATTCATATTATACACCTAAATATTAACTTATTAGATGGTGTCTATGAAGATTGATTATTGGCATTTACTGGCATTAAATAAGAGTACCGAGGTGAAAGAACAGGCTAACTATATGGTTATTAAATTATAATCTAAGCATTTAATTTTAAGATGAGAAGATACTAGTACTGTTATATATAAGCTAGATATGAATGTCCTAGGGGTACAAAAATTAGGTTTGATTTCATAGAGGCTATTATAAAATAATAAAATGATCAGGTAGGGTAGAACTCCATAGAAAAAGAATAAACCAGCTTAATCACTAAAACATTGATTGAAATATATATACCTAAATTAACACCAATAGAGAAAAAAAAATTAATGGAAAAAGTATAATAATTCAAGTATTTAAACTAAAAAATATTAATGAACTTATTAAGTTTGTATCTATAAAGACTGATACTAGGTTTTAATTAAAGGATTGTAGAAGTTATAGTACATGCTAACTATATATTAACCATAAACTAAGAGGTATAATATAGGTTTTAAATGGTTTTAGTGTTAATGTATACATGATAATTTAGTTTCTTAATTTAGAGGGTAACTTACATAAAGGTTCATATAATTACTAAGATCAGGAGGGTGTAACACTATAGGAAAGGGATAAATGGATTATTTACTAAAACCAGGATGAAATCTGACTAACTAGACAAGGAAATTTTATATGGATAGTATATTAACTCACGTGTATCACACTAACCAACTATGCTAAATAGCTTTTGTTACATAGTAGTATATGCAGTGTACTTAGATTTCAAAGCTAAAATATTTAAAATTATTAAAAGTTTTCGTCAATTCAGTTCCAGCCTAAGACCTATAAAATACTACTTATGAAAATATTTAAAGGTACGGGTGACATTATGTACGCATGAAACCCTAAGATCTAATCTGTTGTTAATTAGGTTGCAATTATTTTTATGCTTAAAAATTTCATATTTCCATAGAGCACAGCTCACACCCATATCTACTATTTCTATAAGGCTATGCTTTTCTTATTATCTCCCATTTAAGGCTAAACCCAATCACGCTTTCTTTTAATTACCAAATCTTACTAGATAATGACGTATAATTCGCCTTATGGTTTAAGCTAAAAAGATGACATGAGATTGTAAAGACGTTTCTTCATATTAGTCGAACATCCAATATAAATAAAATTATTTGTTGAAGTTATCAAATATTTATAAATTACATTCTGGGTTAGACATTGGCCTAATAATGGACAGTGACATTTAACTCTACAATTACAACAAGGAGAAATATTACTAATAAAATTCGTATTATTAAAATTCCTATTATTATTTTCATTACTGATATTTCTATTATCAGGTATATTATGATCACACCAATTATTTTCTACCTCCCTCCCAATTATAGTATCATTTAAATCTGCTTCTACATCAACAGGTATACTAATAATTTCACTGCTTGTATAGGCACCAGAAGTATTCCCACTTCATCATTAATATTACTATTCTCATTTTGGGGGTTAACATTATAGTTGACAGTACTATTATTATTATTAATATATATACATACATACATATACATACATATATATACATACATATATATAGATACACATATATATATATATACATATATACAGTGGGGGGAAATAAATATTCGTACATGTCAAAATTCT
>NW_026323157.1:0-207 GCF_001194135.2 Octopus bimaculoides
ATATATATATATATCCATATATATAATATATACGTAGCATGTATTATATATATATTTAGGATATATATTATCTAATATAATAAATGCGAAAACTAGTTTCTGTGTGTCAGTCCGTTACACTTAGAGTCAATGACACTCCTACTATTCCTCATGATAGTGTGAGAGTAATAGTAAGCGTAGAAACGGTGAGAGCGGTGGCGAAGAAAG
>NW_026323158.1:0-227 GCF_001194135.2 Octopus bimaculoides
GCATGGCTGCAATCAAATGACTGAAACAAGTAAAAGAGTAAAAGAGTAAATGCAGAGAATTTAGAATGACAGTAAACTAATGAAGTCCTTGTCACTTACTCGGTATTCCTTCTGCCAATATCAATGAGCTGAAAGTTTCATGGTAACTATGATTGGGCAGCTAAATACATTGTGTTATAGATCTATCTAACCCAGACATGTAGCAATGCAATGAGGCACTTGTCACT
>NW_026323159.1:0-269 GCF_001194135.2 Octopus bimaculoides
AAAAAAAAAAAAAAAAGAATGGGAGGAAATGGGGGTGGGGAAGGAAGTCTTTCCTAAAATAATCAAAATGAATCACAGCAAAAAAGACGAAGAACACTCAAGATAAACTAGCATTTCACAATGTGATGATATAAAACAAAATGATTTAGGTGTTGTTTGTAAGGAAAATGAATGTATCAATATGACAACAGGTGTACGAGAAACGTTTTGTCATAATACGTATATATATATATCATAAATATAAGGGATTAGCAATTGAGTTGCTTCTC
>NW_026323160.1:0-780 GCF_001194135.2 Octopus bimaculoides
GTGTGTGTGTGTGTGTGTGTGTGTGTGTGTGTGTGTGTATGAGGGTGTATCTGTGAGTGAGCCTGTGCTTATGCTTATCACTATAAGCGAAAATATTAAAAAATAGTAAAAAGTATGCATTGAGAAATCTTTAAAAAATGATTTCTGATTTAGATAGAAGGCGTGGAGTTATTTTGTGGGAATGGGATAAATCGAAACCATTAAGATACTTTATTGTATCGACTCCTTACTAATAACAGTAAAAACTGACCTTTGTGAGATTTGTACTCATAAAGTCGAACAAAATAGAAATGATCTAAATGTTGCCAGAAAGTCTGCTAGAAATAGCAACCAAACTTGCATGACAAGACACCGGTCTTCTTAAAAGAGGAACGAATCATTGTATAATGGTAGTGCTAAATAATATGACACAATTGAAATTTCAGAACAAGAATGATAAGTTACACATGGAACCATTTTTTGATCCAATTTCTGTTCAGACTAGTAGTAGTGGAGCTAAACGGCCACCACAACAATATAAAAACCGACAAGAACAATAACAAACTACTACTACTACTACTACTACTACTACTACTACTACTACTTTTACTACTACTACTTTTACTACTACTACTGCTACTGCTGCTGCTATTGCTGTTGTTGCTACTACTACAACTACTACAACAGCAACAACTACCATCACCGCTACTACTACTACTACTACTACTACTACTACTCCTGCTGCTGTAGTTGCTGTTGTTGCTGCTGCTGCTGCTGCTACTACTACTACTACTACTACTA
>NW_026323161.1:0-656 GCF_001194135.2 Octopus bimaculoides
ATATATATATATATATATATGATTGAACCAGCCTCAACTCATAGCTGCTCAAGATACCGTGACCCGTTCACAGCATATTTTCTCAGTGTGACTCTTACGTATGTTTATTAAACATACTGTGATGGTGTATATGATTTCATAGACAATGTTTCTTCAAAACAACGCCGCCATGGGGCATTTCTAGTCTTTTATTCTTTCACTTGTTTCAGTCATTTGACTGCGGCTATGCTGGAGCACCGTCTTTAGTCGAACAAATATCGACCCCTGGACTTGTTCTTTGTAAGACTAGCACTTATTCCATCGGATCTCTTTTCCCGAACCGCTATATTACAGGGACGTAAACACACCAACATCGGTTGTCAAGTGATGGTGGGTGTACAAACACAGACACACAATCATATATATATATATACGACGGGCTTCTTTACACATCACACACACACACACACACACACACACACACAGGTGTACATATGTACATAAACAGACACAAACATACAGTCGTATCGCCATACGCACGCATAAACCTATATATACACAATCTCACACACATGACAATATGCATACGCAAACCCATCAATGCACATACACATACATCGTTACATACACACCTATAAATACACACACATACGCGTACACACACACACACACACACA
>NW_026323161.1:1547-2398 GCF_001194135.2 Octopus bimaculoides
TATATAGTCATCGAAAAGGTTGCAAGTATTCTCGAAAGAGCTTTGACAAATAAAATCAAAACAAATGACTTACTGTTTAACCAAATGAAACAAACAATCGATTGGTTAGTTGGATATTTAACCAATTGACTAATGATAAAAGAGTGGAATTGAACCAGTGCGTGTGTTAATAATATTAGCATAATGATTCTCTCCAAACACGACAAAATCTTTATTCAACATCAAACATTAAAAAAAAAAAAAACCTGATGAAATGATTTAAAACGAAACGTCTTAGGGAAAATTTTCTCATGGTTAAAATGTTTACGACGAAATTTCCTATAACCAGAGAAAAAACACCTCCACCATTTTACACGGCCACTGGCGAGGTGCTAGTAAAGTCAAGCAGACGATACTGTTTGCGGTTTATTATTTCTTTTGCATCTACTAGTACGGTCGGGACAGGTGTAGACCGTGCGTCGGCGGTTGTAATGTTTATCAACCTCTGAAATGTGTTCTTTTTTTTTTAACGCATTCTGTGTAAGTCTGTGAAAAATGGAAGTTTTCAGACAAGGATCACTTAACAATACATTCAATATGGCAGCGAAACAGTGGAACTACACAAAGTATTTTTTTCTGTAATTCAAGATGAAACATTTTAGTGTTGTTGTTGTTATTGCTGTTGTTTCTAAATCCCAAGCACGGAACTTTGGTTCGAGGTTGGAAACCATCAACTTCTTTATAGAATGAATTCAAGGAATTAAAACAAAAACGCAACATACGACGTACAAATACCTATACATACATACATACATACACACTCATACATACATACACACACATACAGACGTACATAATACATACATACATAC
>NW_026323162.1:0-220 GCF_001194135.2 Octopus bimaculoides
ACGCCGGTTTCCCCAGCGAAGGAAGTGGATTCGAGAGTTGAAACATCTGATGATGTATGGGATAAGTGGTATGGAGTTCGAGAAGGAAATACATCGGTAAGAGAAGAGAAAAAATCAAGAAGATAGAAAAACAATTGGAATTTTGTAACTTACTCAAAAAATAAGGAGACAGAAGAAAATTCTTAAATTCAAGCACATTATAAGAATTAAGTTACCAACA
>NW_026323163.1:0-268 GCF_001194135.2 Octopus bimaculoides
ACGCACGCACGCACACACAAACAGACAAACACACATATAAGTGCACATTCAGATAAGCAGAGCCATACGCATAATCAGAAACATGGTCGTACGCACATACAGACACATGCGTATCGTGTTAACATACGCGAATACCTACATGCACACATATATACATACATACACGTGTACACGTATATGGACACATATCTGCATAAGTAAACTTATAAACACACTTGTTTATATAATATATATATATACATATATAACTATACATACATACACGCAC
>NW_026323164.1:0-247 GCF_001194135.2 Octopus bimaculoides
GAATAGAAATATTTTTTATTCAGTATTGAATAAATATATTAATGAAGGTCTGCTAAATATTTTGCTAAGAAAGTTGATGACTAATATATGGAAGTATATATCAACATATTATCATGTGATCAGTAAACCTGTGCCATTTTGCCAGAGTATGGTCCATGTCTGTTTGTTGAATTGTAAATAGGGATGTATTTAAGGCTTGTTTAGAGATTTCACTGTGGCAGGAGCCTTACAGTTTTGCAAATTTTAT
>NW_026323164.1:257-714 GCF_001194135.2 Octopus bimaculoides
GTTTTGCAAATTTTATAATGCGGTGAGAGAGAGAGAGAGAGAGAGAGAGAGAGAAGCCAAGTATTTGTGGTAACTTTGTAAGTTTTGTGTGTTGTTCATACATAGAGACATAATATGTTTCCTTGGTAGGTGTAGAGACTACATTTTTGTGTTGTTTAAGGAGACTAGTTTGTTATTTCCATCAATGGAAAATGGTTGTGGAAGTCACATGTATAAGCGTAGCTTGTGGCATGCAGGCTGTATGCATATGTAAGTGTGTGTGTGTGTGTGTGTAAAGCTTAAGGAAGTGTAAAGGAAGGTATTGTTTGGGTAAAAAGGTGCAGAGATAGATCTAACAGCAAGGTTTATAGTGTTGAGATAGAAGTGTGTGGCACGTATAACTGAACTTTGTAGTATACCAGAGTTAAGAGAGAGAGAGAGAGAGAGAGAGAGAGAGAGAGAGAGAGAGAGAGAGAGA
>NW_026323164.1:742-1287 GCF_001194135.2 Octopus bimaculoides
AAACATTACAGTCTTGGCAACATGTCTGTAGCCATGTCTGTTTGTAGAATTGTAAATAGGGATGTATTTAAGGCTTGTTTAGAGATTTCACTGTGGCAGGAACCTTACAATTTTGCAAATTTTATAATGTGGTGAGAAAGAGAGAGAAAGAAGTATAAATACAAGTTGTAATACAATGAAATGTAAGGAGACAGTCAATCCAATTGATACAAGAAAACAGTTGCAGTATTATTAAGAACACAAAGAAAATAGTTTATAAAAATATAGGAAAATATTTTGCAATGATATATATTTTAAGTATACAGATATTGATTGTAAAATGATTCAATGAATGTTGCTGATTAAAACAGAAAATCTTCAAATAGAAATTTGTTTCACAAAATAATTATGAAATTAATTGAATCTTTTTTTCAAATTAATTGTAAGTAAAACAATGTAAATCATGTTCATACAAAGTATTTCTGTTTTGTTTTTCACACTAAATAACAACTATAATAATGTGAAGCATTTTAGTGTGTAGAAATGAGATGATAATATTTCTGATC
>NW_026323165.1:0-291 GCF_001194135.2 Octopus bimaculoides
CATGACTCCGATTAGAGATGGATTTAAAGGACAAATGTACATGATAGAATGAAAATATATAAACACACTGACATTTCTTTAAAAATCTATAAATAAATAAATATATTAAGAATATATAGGTGTAAATTAATAGATTTTTAAAAATCTCCAGATTGAGGCATAAAAACGTTAAAACATGCGTGTATAGGTAAAAATATTTAAGAAAGTCTGAAGCAATGATGGAAGCGAACTAAAAGATACAATGAGGACATACGTAAGCTCGCAAGGAATGAAGCCAGTATGCTCCGTTGG
>NW_026323166.1:0-200 GCF_001194135.2 Octopus bimaculoides
AGGCAAATTACGAAGTTTGCAAAAACAGAATTCCCTTATTATATAGAAATGAATTAATTAGTACGAACCAAATGACGGACGCAAATAGATGGACAGACACTACAGTTCGGTTATAAAAAGAGGTCACCCATTCTGTTACCTAATTAATTTATTTCTATATAATAAGGGAATTCTGTTTTTGCAAACTTCGTAATTTGCCT
>NW_026323167.1:0-1738 GCF_001194135.2 Octopus bimaculoides
GAGAGAGAGAGAGAGAGAGAGAGAGAGAGAGAGAGAGAGAGAGATTTATAGATAGATAGAGATAGATAGATAGAGAGATAGAGAGATAGAGATAGATAAATAGATTCATAGACAGAGATAGATAGATTTGTGTCATTGTGTCTGTGTTTCGTCCCCAACCACCGCTTGACAACCGGCGTTGGTGAGTTTACGTCCCATAACCTGGCTTTTCGGCAAAAGGGAACGATAAAATAAGCAGCAAGCTTTTGGAAAAAATAAATATTGAGGTCTTTTCGTTCGGCTAAAATTACCCTAGTTGGTGCCCCAGCATGGCCGCAGTCTACACAGCGACGCCTACACTTAGTTCAGAGAATATTCCTTCCGTCTGCTTTCATGTTTCGTGGGATTTTCCCAACATTGTGGTGTCAATTTAATTGCAGACTGGGTCAAAAAATGTTATTATTTCACGCAAGCTTTAAAAAAAAATAATTTACTGAAATCTTTTCGTTCGACTAAAATTCCCCAAGGCGGTGCCCCAGCATGGCCGCAGTCTACACAGCCATGTCTTCGCTTGTTTCGTGGGAATTCCAAACACTGTATTGTTTATGGTGTCAATTCAAGTGCAAAATAGGTCCAAAAATATTATTTTACGCGAGGGTCTGTCGTCATTGTTATTATTAATATTAGTAATTTTTTTTCATAGTGGCGTGTGTAATTAATTATTTACCGTTGCCTTTGTGTATGCAGTTAAATTGTTCAATACAGACGAACAGTTCTATTTTATTATATTTTCGTGAATGCAAGAAAATCACGAGATGGTTATATTATGAAACAAAATTAACCAGAATTTAAAATTGAATTCTTTAGGAATTTTTCGTTTTTGCATTGTTTTGCATGAGTCTTGATGTTAACTCGTGTGTTGAAATAGATTTTGTTGTATCTCGGGAGAGTCATTGTGCCAATAGTAATAAACACATGCACTGGTTTTATTTCACTTCTTTATTATTTATTTGTCAATTGCTTAACTATTTAGCCAATAAACTAACAGATTGTACGATTAATCAATCAATTAGTTATGTTTGTTAAAGCCCTTTTGTCATTATTCGTGACCTCTTCAATGATATGACTTTTCTACTCCAGGTCGCCTTCAGGGCTATCTTCCGGTTTCAATTCCCAGACCGGGTGTTGTGAGTGTTTATTGCGCGGAAACACCTACAGCCCCACGAAGCTTTGGCAGAGCCTTTTGTCGAAAAAATCGAACCCCAGGACTTATTCTTTGTAAGCCTAGTACTTTCTCTCACTCTTTGTTTCTGTTTTACCTGTATTTCAAAGGGTCAGCCTTGTCACACTCTGTGTCACGCTGAATCTCCCCCGAGAACTACGTTAGGGGTACACATGTCTGTGGAGGGCAGGCTGTTCCGTTGATCGGATCAACTAGAACCCTCGTCGTCGTAAACGACGGAGTGATACGACGATATTGTTTCCAGTATAAATTTATTTTACTAAGAAATATTACCGGTCCCTGACACATTGGGAAAAAAAAACTGCCGGTACACCACTTCAGAGAGTTTGAGAAGCGCTGAAGTATAGTTATGGTTGCGCAACGAAATACTGCGTACTGACAAGTCATTAACATTTACGCACCAGCTTCCAGGAATGTGGTTAATATGTAAAATTGGTATTGTGGCACTCCGTCGGTTACGATGACAAGCGTTCCAGTTAATCCAATCAACGGAACAGCCTGCTCGTGAAATTAACG
>NW_026323168.1:0-251 GCF_001194135.2 Octopus bimaculoides
AGAAGCACTCAACCCGAGTACTGGGCTATCAACACTGTCGCGATCCAAGCCAAGGCCAGAATACTTGTGGTGTAGAAAATCCAACTTTCACGACGATTATACCGTCAAATGGTTTGGCAAAGAGTAAATAATCTAATGAAAAGAAGAAGACAAAGAAAATTCTTTAACACATCTTTAATAATACGTTACACATGTTTGTGCACCATCTCCATTTGCAACGCCAGTTTATGCGAAAATTCTAAAAGAAAAAA
>NW_026323169.1:0-256 GCF_001194135.2 Octopus bimaculoides
GAGAGAGGAAGAGGGAGAGAGGAAGAGGGAGAGAGGAAGAGGGAGAGAGCGAAGGGATAGAGGGAGAGAGAAATACATAGACAAAGAAAGAGGAAGGGAGATACGTATATATAGAGAGAGAGAGAGAATAATATATGTAGAGAGAGGGAGGGAGAGAGACAATGATATAGAGAGAGAGAGGTGGGAAGAGCAAAAATAAACGAGACAGAGGGGAAGAGAGAAAGAGAGCGTTAAAGAAATAGAGAGAGAGAGAGGG
>NW_026323170.1:0-252 GCF_001194135.2 Octopus bimaculoides
CGCGATCCTATGACCGCAAGTCCGCTGCCCTAACCACTGGACCATTGCGCTTCCACTTTATGCATAATATATTTTCTAGTCTAACAAGATTTAGATAGTGATTTCAAATTTTGGCACAAAGCCAGGAATTACGAGGAAGGAGTTAAGTTGATTAGATTGACCCCAATGCTTAACTGGTATTTATTTCATCGACCCCAAAAGGAAGGCAAAGTCGACCTTGGCAGAATTTGAACTCAGAACATAAAGACGGAT
>NW_026323171.1:0-229 GCF_001194135.2 Octopus bimaculoides
CTCTGAATTTGATTAGCTAGAATCAAAAATAATTTTGGCGCAACAACAACGAACACGTGACCTCAACGTTTTACTGACCTAAAGCGTATCAGCTGAATTTCAATATCACGCATAACTAGATATTTTTTAACGCAGTCTTCTTTCTTCTCCTGTTCCAATGATTGGCGAATTAAGTGCATATATTCCTGGAAATCTGGAAATGTAGATACATACACACATAATACGTATG
>NW_026323172.1:0-204 GCF_001194135.2 Octopus bimaculoides
TTATTATTATTATTATTATTATTATTATTATTATTATTATTATTCAATTGCCTAGACTGTATCGAAATAGAGGAAACAGCTTAGGGTGATATATAAAAAATACCGTGGAGCCACTGTTGAAGCACACGAAGAAGGCTGTCGTCATTTAAAAAAGTGAAAATTGTGTAACTAAAGAAAAATTTAAACAAGAAATGAACAAAAAAA
>NW_026323173.1:0-304 GCF_001194135.2 Octopus bimaculoides
TGTGTATGTATATATCCATATATACATACATACATGTGCATACTTACATATATATATGTATATACACATGCACATATGGGTACAGGACGTCAAAAAACGTAAACAACATGAAAAACGAGACAGGCAACATAAAGAGCAATCCCGTCATCAGTTCTTCAACTACTCCGCATTTCGAGCGTTAGGGCAAAGATGCGTCTTCGTCAAAACAGTCGCTGGTGCAAAGCAAATTAAATAAAGTTTGGGATTTGCGGAGGGTCAAAGTTGGTAACAAAAACAGGATAGTTAAAACAAACGGTAAGGGTTG
>NW_026323174.1:0-231 GCF_001194135.2 Octopus bimaculoides
CCATCCATCCATCCATCCATCCATCCGTCCATCCATCCATCCATCCATCTCTCTTATATAGCCAACCATCCGACTATCCACCTACTATTCAAAGCAGCTATCTCTCCGTTCATATATACGTACATTTATTTATGCATATATTAAAAACATCTGTGACCCTTCATGCATGATTATAACTTTCTCCCCAACCTATCTATCTATCTATCTATCTATCTATCTATCTATCTATCT
>NW_026323175.1:0-340 GCF_001194135.2 Octopus bimaculoides
AGGAGGAGAATAAGGATAATGATGAAAGAGTTACAGCTGTTTATATGAAAAATCTATACATCCCTACAGAAATATTAAGTTTGCCCCACTATCCTCTCATGCAATTAAGTGGCTATTACGAAACTAATGAAGATCTAGACAAGGTAATCCTCTCAAGTGACACACAATGAGACAGTGGTTGTGTTATGTCGTCTGTCGTCTGTTCTCCGGTAATTGAGGAGGGAGTAGTGTCATATTGTTTCAATTTCTTATCAACGAGTTTATTAACTTCACATTACTCCCACTGCATATTACCTACCCTCACCCACTCTATGCATACATACATAACATACATACATAC
>NW_026323176.1:0-258 GCF_001194135.2 Octopus bimaculoides
TGATGATGATGGTGGTGATGCTGATGATGGTGATGATGATGATGATGATGGTTAATGACAATGATTGATGAGGATGATAAACGGTGATGACGATGATGCTATTAATAATGACGACGATAACACTGATTACAATGACAACAATCATCATAATGATGTCAATAATAACGAGGAAATATATTTATCTGCAGACTTCCAGGAAAATCTGCTGGAATATTTAACCAAAATTTCCAGTGTCACTTTGTCATATTGGTAAAAAAA
>NW_026323177.1:0-238 GCF_001194135.2 Octopus bimaculoides
ACGGGGTACCACACGACAGGTGATGGTGTGTTTTGCTCGAGGATACAACGCACTACCCGGTCTAGGAATTCAAACCAGAATCTAGCGATCGTGAGTGCAACACGCTAACCACTTAGCCATATATGTAATATTTTGAACGCAGTATAGCCGTGAAAACAGCAAAAAGATTGGGTGTTCATCCTTAAAAGACGGTTCTACTGCGTTTGAGATAGTACTTGTCTGTAAAATAGGAAGCACA
>NW_026323178.1:0-236 GCF_001194135.2 Octopus bimaculoides
ATATATGCATATATATATATATATACATATATATATATGTGTATATATATGTGTTTATCTATATATATACATACATGTATATATATAAATTTACATAAATACACACACATATACATACAAACATACATATATAAAACAGGTGATATATATATACATATCTACCTGATTACCTATCAAGCTATCTCTATCTGTATGTATACAAACGTATGCGCACACACATGCACACACATGCAC
This sequence comes from Octopus bimaculoides, assembly GCF_001194135.2. Classification (NCBI taxonomy): domain Eukaryota; kingdom Metazoa; phylum Mollusca; class Cephalopoda; order Octopoda; family Octopodidae; genus Octopus; species Octopus bimaculoides. The sequence goes on from NW_026323178.1 coordinate 235, forward strand.
AC
>NW_026323179.1:0-282 GCF_001194135.2 Octopus bimaculoides
CTCTCTCTCTTTCCTTTTGTTTCTGTGCATATCTTTTTCACTTTTTCACACACGCACACATGTATTTGTGTAAAAGGAGATGCAAAGCGCTGACAATGATATCTTCATTATCATTTAACATCCGTGTTTCATGCTGGCATGGCTTTCACATATGTACACGCACACACACATCATCATTATCATCATCATCATCATCATCATCGCCACCACCATCATCATCATCATCAAGCTCATTACACGTTCTATTTTCTATGCTGGCATGGGTTAGATGGTTTGTCTGGA
>NW_026323180.1:0-136 GCF_001194135.2 Octopus bimaculoides
ATTATTATTATTATTATTATTATTATTATTATTTAAGGCGGCAAGCTGGATGAATATGCTTAGCGGTATTTCGCCCGTCGCTACGTTCTGAGTTCAAATTCCACCGGGGGTCGACTTTACCTTTTTTTTTTTTTTT
>NW_026323180.1:146-453 GCF_001194135.2 Octopus bimaculoides
AATGAAACACTGGTTGGTCGATGTAGTCGACTGGTCCCTCGTTCCCCAAATTCGCGGAAGAAGAAGAAGAAGAAGAAGAAGAAGAAGAAGAAGAAGAAGAAGAAGAAGAATGAGAAGACGAAGGAGAAGTAGAAGAAGAAGGAAAAGGAAAAGAAAGAAAAGAGGGAAAAAAGAAGGAAAAGAAGAAGGAAAAGAAGAAGAACAACAACGACAACAATAACAACAACAACGATAAGAATGTTGACGAGAACGATGGAGATGAAGATGATGATGATGATGATGATGATGATGAATATGATGATGATGA
>NW_026323181.1:0-211 GCF_001194135.2 Octopus bimaculoides
TATATACGAAGGGATTCCTTCAGTTTCCATCTACCAAATCCACTAACAAACACAAAGCTTTGGTCGGCCCGAGGCTATAGTAGAAGATAGTTGCCCAAAGTGCCACGCAGTGGGACTGGACCCGGAACCATGTGGTTGGTAATCAAGCTACCTCTCCTACTCATAATTGCAAATTATGAGTAGGCTAAACACAATGAACAAACGTATCTCA
>NW_026323182.1:0-415 GCF_001194135.2 Octopus bimaculoides
TTATTATTATTGTTGTTGTTGTTGTTGTTGTTGTTGTTGTTGTTGTTGAAACCGGCGTGCTGGTAGAATCGTTAGCGCGCCAGGCAAAATGCTTAGTGGTATTTCGTCCGTCTTTACGTTCTGAGTTCAAATTCCGCCAAGGTCGATTTTATTTTACATCCTTCCGGGGTCGATAAAATAAGTACCAGTTTAAAAAACGGGAGTCAATCTAATCGACTTATAATTCCGCTTGAAATTGCTGGCTTCGTGCTAAAATTTGAAATCATCCTTATTATTATTATTCAAGGCGGTGAGCTGGCAAATTAACAGATTCCAATGTTCTTTTTCTATATGTAGTCAATTGTTGATACTTGTGTGTGTGTGTCTGTGTGTGTGTGTGTGTGTGTGTTATTTCTTTACTACCCACAAGGGGCTA
>NW_026323183.1:0-301 GCF_001194135.2 Octopus bimaculoides
AATATTCCACTTTCCTATCTCGTGCACCCGCTCCACCTGCTTGCCCAAGGTGTTACAGAGTGGGGCTGACCCCAAAACCACGTGGTTGCAAATTGAGCTTTTCAACTTCTCAACAATGCAGCCATGGCTGCATCTTGTAAAATTTCTCTTTCCCATGGAGGCCCTGGCTGTCAACAGCTAGTGCCTTCTTATGACAATTAAGAACAATATTTGGTGTTGTTTGTCATATCTGGTGTATGTTTACAGGATAAGAACAATTCAATGTAGCAATGAATTCAGTGTGTTGCAGTGGTGGTGACGG
>NW_026323184.1:0-619 GCF_001194135.2 Octopus bimaculoides
GTCTGGGAATCGAAACCGCGATCCTACGACCGCGAATCCGCTGCCCTAACAACAGGGCCATTGTGCCTCCACCCGTGTTTGTATACGCTGAACTGAATAAGCAATAGGCTGTTACACTCTCTGTCGAGAGAAAATATTCTTTCCTTGATGAAGATCTAACAAAACTAGAAACTAGTCATCTCCATTTCCGTCTCTCTGATTACAAAGGGATGAGAAAAGCAAGTGGAAAGTAAATAAATACAAATTTGTTATGCTTATTAAAAAAAGAAAAAAAAACCGCACTGTTTACATGGCAATAAATATTTTCCCAAAGTCTTACACCGAGCATTAAATTCGTTAATCACGTTGTTAGCGCATGTACTGTTATGAAAATCAGACGAACTACTTAAGTTTAATAGCGTCCCAGTTTCGTACACACTATAAATAGCTAATATCTACAATAATTTTCTTGGTATAATATAATATTGGTTTCAAATGTTTGCATAATAAGGTCAGTAAGTTCAGGAGCGGGGGTAAGTCGATTACATCGACCCCCAGTGATCAACTGGTACTTATTTTAATCAACCCCGAAGTGCTGAAAAGCAAAGCTGACATCGACGGAATTCTTCATATAATAATA
>NW_026323185.1:0-481 GCF_001194135.2 Octopus bimaculoides
CAAAAAGGCTTCACACAGACACACAACTTCAGATTTATATATTAAGATGTCATGGTTAAAAATTTGGTAAGGGACATAACTCTTTATATCTTAATATTTGCTATAGAAGGAGTTATTTTCCTCGAGTAGAAGCCTTACTGTATGACTAGATATTATCTTTTATCCTTTTCTTGTTTCTATCATTAGACAGCGGTCATGCTGGGGCACAGCCTTGAAGAATTTTAGTCGAATGAATCGACCCTAGTACTTTTATTTTTAAGCTTGATACTTACCGTATAGGCCCCCTTTGCTGAACCGCAAGGTAACGGGACGTAAACACAACGCCTGTTGTCAAGCGGTGGTGGGGACCATATCTTCATACACACACACACGAAATTTAATTAGAGGATTTGTTAATCTCGTAAAGGGATGGTTCCATGTATGTAAGTATGTATGTAAGTATGTATGTATATATGTATGTATGCAAGTATGTATGTATGTA
>NW_026323186.1:0-319 GCF_001194135.2 Octopus bimaculoides
GGCAACTTGGGTCAACTTGATATCCGCATCTTATCCAAGCACCCAAAAGATCCAACAATCAGACAAATACAGGAGTACATCCTTATAAATGAAACTTTCCCAATACTAAATAGGAAATATACATAGTTGATATGATACTTCCATACCTACAGTTTACACAGGTAGAGTAGAATAGTTAGTGCGCTGTTATGTCGATAGATGTATTTATGTGTGGGGGTATATATGTGTGTATGCACATGTATGTAAGCATATGGATATGAAAATAAACTGATCAACATACAGACGGATAGGTACATAGGTTATATGAACAGACAAGCAC
>NW_026323187.1:0-826 GCF_001194135.2 Octopus bimaculoides
CACACACACACACACACACACACACACACACACACACACACACGCAGCATGCTTAGTAACATTTACAGACCAGTAGCCATGTTGCATGCTTTTCGCTCAAGGTCCAGTTATCACATAATTACGAAGTTGACAAACCTCCGGGCGTATTCCGCTTCTCTGTCCGCCATTGCAAGGAATAATGGCGGCGACAGCAATGTCAACAACAACATCATATGACAAAGCATGGGAGGGGTGGTGACGGCGACCACGGAAAGGAGAGTAGGGACGACGGCTTAGGGAACGAGTGAAATAAAATTAATAAGATTATTGTTATTGCTAATTGTTATTATTATTATTATTATTATTATTATTAATAGTAGTATCTTTTATTTTGTAATTATAGTGAGAATTCCAATGTCAATATAATAATAATAATAGTACTATAAACAATAACATCATCAACAACAACAACAAAAAAAAACAAAGACAACAACTACAACAACAACAAGAATGAGAACGAATATATCGTCAACAACAGGATGGCAATGTCGATATGAATAATAATAATAATAATAATAATAACAATAATAATAATAATAATAATAATAATAATAATAATAATGATAATAATAATAATAATAATAATAATAATGAAAATTTTTAAATGAAGTAGACTGGCATATCAAATTTGGAACCCGTTGAAGGCACACGAGATACCGAAGTATCGTTCAGCAAATTTGATTAAGGAACTCCTCTTCTTTATTTACATATTCCTTGCAGAGGAGTCATAGCAGTCTTAATATTATCTATAATAATAATAATAATAATAATAATAATAATAATAATA
>NW_026323188.1:0-446 GCF_001194135.2 Octopus bimaculoides
GTGTTCCTACCGTTGTCCGAAAAAAGTTTGTTTTCCGTGCTTTGTTTATGATCTCGTTTTTCATTTTGTCCACGTTTCTTTGTGAGGTCCTGTACCCAGATATGCATCTATATATACATGTAGATGAAGGTATGTACATACATGTACGTATATATGTATATACTCACATATTATTTGTATTATTATTATTATTATTATTATTATTATTATTATATATATATACATATATATATATATATATATATATACACACACATACACACTCATATATATATATATATATATAGAGAGAGAGAGAGAGAGAGATTCATATATACACGTGTGTGTGTATTTATAGAAATTTATAGTCATACATGCATGCATATGTACATGCATAAATTCACTGTTGAATACATATCCATGTAATACATTTACATACATGCATACATAGACATGTATATATATAT
>NW_026323189.1:0-918 GCF_001194135.2 Octopus bimaculoides
ATATATATATATATATATATATATATACATACACACACAAAAATAAGAGGAATGACCAGCAAAAGTGCCGAATCGGCATCTCTTTCTAGCATGTAGGAGTCCACTTTTGCTGGTCATTCCTTTTATTTTTGTATGTAATATAATTTTAATCTTCGGATTTTTTTTAATATGCTAGACCACTGGTTCTAATTAATATCAATGTCTATCCTTATTAATAAATATATATATATATAAAGAAAAATATCATAGCTAGGCTTACTCGAAATTCCCACATTCATTCAGAACATTAACAACAATTTCAATGTATTTATTATTTGAATGCAAAATTCTTTATTAAAAATACCTGTACATCAACACAACAATTATTAGATTAAACATTTGTGTTTAGCCCGACGTACACCACCCGAATTTGTTTCTCTCGTGAATTTTAACATGTTCTAATCTGTTAATGAGGAGATAAATCAAAGAGACATTTCACTCATCTACTAACTGCGTATATGATCATGCATTTACTGATATTTTAAATACTTTGTTTGGAAAAACGGATGGCAAGGGGTGATCTTTCGATAGTCCGTTAAAATTGACAAAATGCTGGGAACACATTTGGATATTTGCAGTGTAAACAAAGTCTTTCTTCACAAGTCTCGATCTCTGAAGCCAAATACGACGAATAGCTACGTTTGCAGGATATCTGTGTAGTGAAATAACTTTGCCGTCTACATTCTTCCCTCTATAGTGGCTGCATATACAGCAGTATTTGCGTCTGCGGAAATTAAAGCAAGTCACTGAGCATGCGTACATGTCATATGGGAGAGTTCCAATCAGGGGTGGATAACAACCTTATAGGAATCCCCTATAGCATGCCTAACTGACAACAAGGTATGTGATAAGGAAGAAAGAAAAGTCGATAGATATGAC
>NW_026323190.1:0-869 GCF_001194135.2 Octopus bimaculoides
TCATATTTGGAGGATGTAAATCAGTTAAATTTGTTCTTTCTTAGAGAAACCCAACATTTCTAGGCTATTATGTAAATCTGATCTTACACAGCTCAATGCACCAATGTACAAATCAAATTTTATAGCCTGGATATTAGCTGTAAGTTTCTCATTACTTCACTATAGATGTTCTCTCTTCTTCACCAATTTTACACAAGACATTGACATCCATTCAGCAGTTGACTTCTACAATACTGTACAACTTTTATTTCTTGTCCCATAGAACAATATCAAACCTATTGTGTTTGCACTAGATTGTTGTTTTTACTGGAATGCTCCACATGTATTTCTTATTTTTAAAGGTGTGTATAAATATTGGTTCTGGTGTGCCTTTGGTATGGCCATAAGGACGATCATTCCTGGGGATAGCATTGTAAACAGTTTCAGCAACACAGGGTGTAAATGGTTTCGGCAACAATGTCATGTCCCATGAGAAGATAGAACCTTGTAAACATTTTTGGACAGTTGTTGATGATATGGGTGATATCTTCCACACTAGTGTGAGAGTCAACATTAACTATCACAACATGAAAGTTTGGAGGTATCTTTATTTCCATTGTTGATCAGATATTTAATATCTATCTCCAGTTCTTGGACAGTGAAGACATAACCTTCTAGGTAAGAATGCAATGTATCTATCACAAGTTTAGGAGAAGCTACTCATCCAGTCAGTACTGTTAGTATCCTCAAGCATACAGGATACGTACCCATACATAACTTTCAGATGATATGAGTGTTTCTCCTCCAAGTTTCTCTTTAAGAAGATTAACCAGCTTTTCTAGGCTCCCATGCAATAGCCATGTACTCTGACTACCTATTCACAAGTTCTT
>NW_026323191.1:0-326 GCF_001194135.2 Octopus bimaculoides
TTGCAGAAAATAAAGAAATAACAGTAATAACGTCAGGGAAAAATAAATATAGCTTAAGGTATTTTCGCGCCGGACATCCCAAAATGCGTCTGAATAAACATTGCCGGACAGCAAATAGAGACTGGGACATTGCTTAGAAAATATTTTTTCATTTTTAACCTCGTATATAATACGCACAAAAGGGATTTTGACATTAGTGAATGTAGTCCTAGATACACTGTGTATATGTTAAATGAACATTAAAATTATGATGATGTTGTATTGCCAGAATTTGTGTTCCAGCATGGCTGTGGGGTGACGGGGAGAAGGTTCTCTGGGCTTTTTTT
>NW_026323191.1:929-3184 GCF_001194135.2 Octopus bimaculoides
TTAAAAAACATAAAAAACTCTTGAGGTTGGTGCCCCAGCATGGCCACAGTCCAACTGAAACAAGTAAAAAAAAATAGTAAATATATCTGTATTCCCTCTTCCAGTTTGTGAACTTAGTGAAGTAGAATATGGCCAAATCATGGCTCAAGAATTTGACCCTGTTGCAGGTACCATGTTACTTCATGGGACATAGTTGTTGGTTAGGACGTCTCCCGGTGTTTATATGTGTGTGTATATATATATATATATATATATATATATACACACTCACACACACATACATAGACATGATGGGCTTCATTCAATTTCTGATACCAAATCCATTCACAAGGCTTTTGTTTGTCTGAGGCTATAGTAGAAGACACTTTCCCAAGCTGCCATGCAGTGGGACTGAACCTGGAACCATGGGTTTGGGAAGCAAAGCCACCCTGCATGTATACCTTGCTATCTGTTTATATATATATGTGTGTGTGTGTTTGTATCTCTTTGTCTTGGCATTGTGCAATAGTTGTACACGGGTGTCACAGTGGGATTCTCGATGTGCCATTTTCTTTGGGAATGTGTCCAGAAACAAGGCAAGGATTTACCTTGCTTGGACACAAATGCGGGGTTGGTGGCAGGATGAGCACCCAGCTGTAGCAAATCTGCTCCAAATACATTCCGTCTGATCCACTTTCTCATGCAAGCTTGGAAAGGTGACTGCTGAAGTAATTGATGACATTGACGATGATGATGATGATGGCTTCAATGATTTTCACGTGCACCCACATGAAAAGAGGATCATGTAGAGGGTTGCTGAAGTCTCAGAAAAAAAAGTCACTATGCAATCAGCCATTTGACTGGCTAGAAATAGCAGCTAATCCTGCCTCGAGTCAACTCGCGCATCATGGTGTTACTGTTTCAAAAAAAAAAAAAAGGGGAAGGTTTGCGTTGGATAATGTAGTCCTAGATACACTGTGACTGAATATTAAAACAAAAAAAAACAAAAAAGATGAGCTGATCACTCAACTCCAGTCCGCCATCACCGCTTACCCTCTCTCTCTCTCTCTCTCCTGTCCGTCCCCGTCCCCATCATGACACCCCTCCCCCTCACTTTCACTTTATCAACCCAAACAGTTTTGTGCAGAGTAAACTCTGACCTACATTCTTCTTGTACTTTCTGACAGTGGAGGGGGGGGGGAGAGACTGGTGGTGGTGGTGGTGGTGGTGGCGACGGTGGGGGGGTTGCAGTTGTGGGCGGTGGTGATGGTGATTATGATGATGATGATGATGATGGCATTTATTAAATTGGTATTTTCTTTTTCCTATCATCAGCATCTTTGCTGCTGCTGCTACTACTACCACTACTGCTACCAACCACCACCACCACTACTACCATTACCACCGTTATTTCAGTATTCTTTAGAATCAAACTAGTTTCTTTAGCCATCCCCCGTTTTAACATTCCCATCTGTCTGTCTGTGTGTCTATCAATCTATCTAACTGTCTGTCTCTCTATCAGTCTTTCTCTTTATCTATTTGTCTGTCTATCAATCTGTCTGTTTGTCCTATCTGTCTATCTACCTATCTATCTGTCTATCTATTTATCTGTCTATCTATGTCTCTCTATTTATCGGTCTGTGTCTATCTGTCTGTCTCTCTATCTATATCTATCTATCTACCTACCTACCTACCTACTTATCCATCTATCTGTCTATTTATCTGTCTGTCTATCTATCTATCTAACTATCTATCTATCTATCTATCTATCTATCTACTTGTCTATCTATCTAACTAGATTAAATTAATGTCTGCCTATCTGTTTAATCCTTTTATCTGTGTGTCTAACTATCAACCCCCTCTCTCTCTTTCTCTCTCTCTCTCTCTCTTAACTGATCTATAATCTCTTATATATATATATGACAGACAGGGCTGTTGCTAAGCCCCTGCGATCACAAGGGGCCCCTGCAGTTGAAGGACTCCCATGTTAAGATCAAAGTACGTCGATGAGTCATCTACTTACTTTGGTTAAGATGTTGAACAAGAATTAAAACTCTTTGTAATAGACCTAAATAAGTTTTTAACTTGTTGTACTTTTAAAGATGTTCCTTTAGGATAACGTGAAATATTGAACTTCAGACAGAATAAAGTAAAATATAAATACGAATAAAAGGTGCGTAGATTATGGATCTTCATTGAAGGGATAGGGGCCTCGAAACAAAAAAAGTTGCAAGGGGGCCTCTAAAAGTCACACGACAGAGCTGATGACAGGCTTC
>NW_026323192.1:0-352 GCF_001194135.2 Octopus bimaculoides
CCGGAACCATGTGGCTGGTAAGCAAGCTACTTACCACACAGCCACTCCAGTGGAAAATGTTTTAATAAAAATGTTTTAGATGTGAATAAAATCTTCACTCTCCTTTTAGTTATCAACGGTGTTAAATACTCTACGGCATATTTACAGTTCTGAATAGGAACAAAGAATTACCCAACGGGTTAAGTTTACCAATAGCAGTATCTCCTTCTAAGCTTGGACCGTTGTGGACAGCGGACATCTACGCCAATTTGAGATATAATACGGTATCCGCCTTAATAACTTAGCCCTTTTATACACTATTCAAATGGATATATATACATATATACATACATGCTTACATACACACACACAC
>NW_026323193.1:0-499 GCF_001194135.2 Octopus bimaculoides
TCTGTAGTCAAGAACATTAAATTTAATAAATCATCAAACATGAACCAGCACTCAAGACATCTAGAAGGAATCACTAAGGAAATAAGGAATACTGACAGGATTCTGGTGAAAGCTGACAAAACAGGAAACATTTATAAATTAACCAGACAACACTACAAAGATTTACTGAAAAAAGAAATTGAGAAGAGTTATAAGGTAACAAATAAAAATACACTTAAGAAGGCAAATATGGAAACCAAAGAGATAATAGAAAAATACAACCTAACAGATAGGACAGAACCCTTGATACCAAAAGAACCGAGATTCATTCTTAAAGATCACAAAGTGAATTTTTGGACACAACCATCTTTAAGACTTATCTGCCCAATAAAATCAGACATAGGGATACTAAGTAAAAATATTATTAATAAATACATAACTACAATAGTTGATAAGTTGAAGTTAAATTCATGGTCAAGTACAGACCAAGTCATCAGATGGTTTAATTCTATTGAGGACA
>NW_026323194.1:0-520 GCF_001194135.2 Octopus bimaculoides
TACATAATTATGTATATGTGTGCACGTATGTATTTCTGTATGTATACTATTTAATATCATTTTAACTCTAGATGATTTGAAGTGGTACTGCAAGTAGATAAATCTATGTATATATATTTATGAGCATGTGTATGTATATGCATAATCTTTTAACAAACATGATGTATTGTATGCATATATTTCTCTTCAACAGACATAAAGACACATGCTTGCATGAGTGCATATATATATATATATATATATACATATATATATATATATATGTATATATGAAAATTAACAAAAGAATGTATAGAAAATAAAATTCGATAATTATTAAAATGGTTCTCTGATGAAAATTATATATATATACATTCAGATATAACAATAAAAGAAAGTAAGAAAATTGAAATGAGATAATTATTAAATGCTTCCATCTCATAAGCGTTAAACTAATACCATATTTGTCAAACTTTGTTCTTCCTGTGTTGTTCATTTTATGTTTATTATCTTTACACTATATATACATACATACATACAT
>NW_026323195.1:0-459 GCF_001194135.2 Octopus bimaculoides
AATGCAAAACAAAAGTCAAACATAAAATAATAATAATAATAATAGTAATATCAGTAAATATAAAGACTTGCTAATAAAATTGAAAAAATGTGGCATCTCAAGGCGACTACCGTACCAGTGATTGTAGGATCTCTAGTAATGATAAAAAAAAGTACTGAAACCTATTTGAAAATGATACAGGAAGTGCAAAAAATCGTGTTAACTGGAACAACTCATGTACTGAGAAGAGCATTATCGGTGTGACAGCAACAATCATTCATGAATTTATTTATTTATTAATTTTTTAAAATCCATATTTTACCTGTGAATTTGCGTGTGTAAACTGGGAATGCATACGATGAGTTTCTCTGCCCTAGGTGTACGGAAACCATTCGGCGAGAAATGGAAGAAAATTTGAAGAAAGAAAAAAACCACCACCACCACCACTAACAACAACAACAACAACAACAACAACAACAA
>NW_026323196.1:0-643 GCF_001194135.2 Octopus bimaculoides
CTGGACTGGAGGCTCATGGCTGGACTGGAGGCTCATGGCTGGACTGGAGGTTCATGGCTGGACTGGGCGATGTATTGTGTTCTTGAGTAAAACACTTCATTTCACGTTGCATTTCACAACAACAAAAAACAACAACATGAGGACGTGATATAGATTGTGTTACTAGACGCTTGGGACACACACACACATAAGGATAGGCATACTAAAAGGGGTCTATGGAAAAACTCATTTAATAAAAGGGTTGGGAACTGCTGTTGGGATCCACTGGTCTACACACGTTCAAGGCTACATACACACATATACACACATCTAACAAGCATACACTTAATTTGTTGTTGGCACTCCGTCGCTTACGACGTTGAGGGTTCCAGTTGATCCGATCAACGGAACAGCCTGCTCGTGAAATTAACGTGCAAGTGGCTGAGTACTCCACAGACACGTGCACCCTTAACGTAGTTCTCGGGGGATATTCAGCGTGACACAGAGTGTGACAAGGCTGACCCCTTTGAATTACAGGCACAACAGAAAACAGGAAGTAAGAGTGAGAGAAAGCTGTGGTGAAAGAGTACAGCAGGGTTCCACCACCATCCCCTACCGGAGCCTCGTGGAGCTTTAGCCGTTTTCACTCAACAAACACTCACAA
>NW_026323196.1:1633-2208 GCF_001194135.2 Octopus bimaculoides
TGTATGTATGTATGTACATATATATATATATATATATATATATATATATATGTGTGTGTGTGTGTGTGTGTGTATGTATGTTTGTGTATATGTTTGTGTGTCTGTGTTTGTCCCCCCAACATCGCTTGACAACCGATGCTGGTGTGTTTACGTCCGCATAACTTAGCGGTTCGGCAAAAGAGACCGATAGAATAAGTACAAAGCTTACAAAAGAATAAGTCCTGGGGGTCGATTTGCTCGACTAAAAAGGGCGGTGCTCCAGCATGGCCGCAGTCAAATGACCGAAACAAGTAAAAGAGTAGAAGAGTAAATATAAACAAGGTAAATAAATCGTTTACTTGTAATCCTGGTCTTTTTGGAGATCCAGGCCCAGCAAGGTGGTGAGTAGCTCCACTGTGGATGCGGTGTCGCTGAACAAGTTCATCAGCGGGAGGGTCAGTCCAATAATGGTCAGTTGTTTTCATCTTGGTGTAATCCAAGGCACAAGGCCCCACTAAACACATTGACAAATTAAAAAACAAAAACAGCAAAAAATTAACATAATAATAATAATAATAATAATAATAATAATAATA
>NW_026323197.1:0-448 GCF_001194135.2 Octopus bimaculoides
ATATATATATATATATATATATATATTTACATAGTTGAAATTTACAGAAAAACAAAAGATGAAGACAGTTGTATGAACAACAAGCTGGTGTATTAGTTTGACGCTCGGGAAAGTGAGAAAATTTTTTACGTTTCGAGCCTACATAGGCGCAGGAGTGGCTGTGTGGTAAGAGGCTTGCTTCCCAATCACATGGTTCTGGTTTCAGTCCCACTGCCTGGCACTTTAAGCAAGTGTCTTCTACAATAGCCTTAGGCTGACCAAAGCCTTGTGAGTGGATTTGGTAGACGGAAATTGAAAGAAAACCGTCGTATATATATATGTATATATATCTGTGTGTCTGTATTTGTCCCCCTTCACCACTTGAAAAGCGGTGTTGGTGTGTTTACGTCCCCGTAACGTAGCTACACTGTGCTGCTAGTGCTAGCATATATCATTGACGAAAACAAAA
>NW_026323198.1:0-225 GCF_001194135.2 Octopus bimaculoides
ATATATATATATTGTGTGTATGTATGTATATATATATATGTATATATATACATATATATATATATTGTGTGTATGTATGTATATATATATATGTATATATATATATATGATCTGTTGGAGCTAAGGTGTATACTGGAAAGTACAAACCTATAATCTCTTTCTTTCCCTTGGCTCTTCTTTTCTTGTATTTAAAGAAGTTTTAATTATATTTATTAATTTTTTTTT
>NW_026323199.1:0-213 GCF_001194135.2 Octopus bimaculoides
TGTATGAACATGAGTGTGTGTGTGTGTAAGTGTGACTGCATGTGTGAGTGAGTGTGCGTGCATGTATGTGTGTGTATCTGTGTGACTATGTGTGTGTATGTGTGTGTGACTATATGTGTGTGTAAGTGTGTGTGTGTCTGTGTATGTGTGAGTGCATATCTACGTATGTATGTATGAATGTATGTATGTATGTATGCATGTATGTATGTATGT
>NW_026323200.1:0-337 GCF_001194135.2 Octopus bimaculoides
TTGCAGAAGACAAAAAGAGAAACGAACACTTAATCCAGCGAGAAAAGTATACGTATGCACACATACATACACATGAGGACGCATGGCCTAGTGGTTAGGGTGCTGCACTCACGATCGCGAGATCGTGGTTTCAATTTCTAGACCGAGTGATGCGTTGTGATCCTGAGCAAAACACTTCATCTCACGTTACTCAGCGATCATTTCGACAGCTGACGCGTAGCATACTATGCACCTGTTCAGGCAACGTAGATTTGATGGAGGGAGTGAGCTAATGTACACCACGTGCATTTGATCACTATAGACAAATCATTTGTGCAGGTCGTTCGGCAAAAGCTGA
>NW_026323201.1:0-224 GCF_001194135.2 Octopus bimaculoides
AACCTATTTATTTTTCAACCAAAATGACAATAAAGACAATATACAAACACATATGACACACTCTATCAACAATCAAAGATAAAAAATTCAAAAGGACATCTAGTGACCGAAGAAGAGACAATGTCTTACAGCTGTTTCGACCTTGAGGTGGCATGCCTCATTCTATCTATATACCTCCAGTAAGCTGGAGTAATTGGTAGATGAAAAGGATGCAATGGAGGTAC
>NW_026323202.1:0-200 GCF_001194135.2 Octopus bimaculoides
TGTATGTGTGTGTACATATATATATACACACATATACACACGCCTATATACATACGTACATTATATATATATATATCATTTATGCGCCCTTTTAAAGCCTAACCAGGCTCATGGGCTAGGTTTCCCAGTTTCTATGGCGTGTGTGTTCCCCCAGCTGGACGAGACGCCAGTCCATCGCAGCCTTACTCAAGAAACAGGAA
>NW_026323203.1:0-457 GCF_001194135.2 Octopus bimaculoides
TATATATATGTATGTATGTATTTCTGTATGTATGTATGTAAGTATGTATGCATTTATGTATGTCTGCTTGTGTGTGTATGTAAAGGCAATATATTGACTAAAATATATTTCTTAATGATTTCATGACTCGTTTGATAACCGATGGAATCTTCGGACGATATAACACCAGACATATTCTACGAACGTAGTCTCGTACAAAAACATATTTGTACAAATATACTTTTATGTCAGTTTGCTAGTGAGATATCATGCAAGGATTCAGAGGATTATTAATTCAGACGCAAAGCCATTAGTAACCTATTCTCAGTGATACTATTTTAAGTTACAGATTTTACACTTGACTTGTATTATCTACTCTACTTCTGTTCACGTAAATTCATTTACAGTACATATATATTTATTTATATATATATACAAATAATACACACACACACACACACACACACACACACACACA
>NW_026323204.1:0-403 GCF_001194135.2 Octopus bimaculoides
AACGTGATCTCTTGCTGTCGAAAATCCCAGATTAATCTACATCACGTAAAAAAGCTGAAAAGTAGGAAGCAAGGTCTAAGATATTATCAGGTTTTAAAGTGAAACTAAGCGTATATTGTTAGTTTGGAAATGTTCACCATCTCTCCTTCTCTTTGTAAATATATATGTGCCTAAATAAATATATACACACATGCTCACACACATATACACATATTCAAAGAGATATTTATAGGTGTGACTCTGTGGTAAGAAGCTTCCTTCCCAACAACATGGTGCGGGACTCAGTTCGACTGCGTGACACGATGAGCAACAGTTTTCTAATAGAACCTCAGGCCGACCAAATCCATAAAAATAGATTTGGTAGATAGAAGCAGAAAGAAGCTTGTCGCATATATATATATAT
>NW_026323205.1:0-588 GCF_001194135.2 Octopus bimaculoides
CATAAGGACTACTATGAAGTCACTTGGAATGGTTCCAGAAGACATAGAAACCCTTGCTTCGGATCGAGGTGGATGGCGAACAAAGGTGTGGAGTGGAGTGAAAGCATTTGAAGAGGCCAGGATAACACATGTAAGACTCAAAAGATTTTTAAGGAAGAAAGTAACAACCAAGAAGTTGAATGACAAGGACCTTTTTGTGAGCACAGTCTGTAACAGACCATGCCTTTCTTTTGCTGGGCTCAAATCACATCTGCGAACCCATGGAAAACAAACCTCCACCAACTATTCTGCCTATATGTCTGTGCACACCTTTGAATATTGTGTATGCCAGAAGGTTTGCAAATCCAACGGAGGCCTCAAGAGACATTTTAAGATCCACAAAGATCAAAACTTATCTGCAGCTCTTGGTGTTCCAAATCAGAGGTGCAATCTATGTGTATGTCTTTTCAGAACATTGCCTGGTTTAAAAGCCACATCAGATGCCATGATGGTGCTAAGCTGTAGGTACAGGAGATGGTCAAACTCTGTATAAGGAGTAGACAGCCACTATATAAATATATATATATATATATATATATGAATTGTAAA
>NW_026323206.1:0-357 GCF_001194135.2 Octopus bimaculoides
ACACACACATGCACATACACATTGGTACATACACTCACACCCTCGACAGATGAATAGACGTAAACCCAAGGGAAGTTGTTTATTAACCATCTGATATTACCTACTATAATCTTATTGGCTTTCCAACCTAAATGCAATCAACCTACATTGTACAGGCCATAATTACATTATGCTGGTTTCTATGAGACCAAATTGAGCCTCGCTGCTAAAAAGCTCTGCTGTAATGAAAGCGAAAAGGAAAACTAAACGAAGCAAGAACGAAGAAATGGAACTGACCATTTCTCGAGGCGAACGGAGAAGTTGCAGAATAGGAATTAAAACAGACTTATACATACATACATACATACATATATATAT
>NW_026323207.1:0-341 GCF_001194135.2 Octopus bimaculoides
ATACGTGTATATCGGAAAAAATATACATCTATATGTATGGACACATAGATTTATATGTATGCATATACATGTTTTAATAGTCAAATATGTGAGAAAATTATATATAAACACATTTATTGGTGTAATAAAATTAAAAAAAAAGCTGAAAACCAGCATTAATACAGAAAATTCACTCCATTAGAAGCTAAGCGTTTTATAAAAGAGAGAACGTGAGAAAGCGAAACAAAATTCAATATGGCAGAAAAGTTATGAATGATGTAATAATGGCGGACACATGGAGAAAGTATGTGAGTCATTAGTTATTATTATTATTATTAGTTGTTGTTGTTGTTAAGATTGTT
>NW_026323208.1:0-322 GCF_001194135.2 Octopus bimaculoides
GTATCTTTAAAACCATAAATTGAAAGTACTTGAGGCACGAGGCAGGTGTAGGAAACAAAAAACAACTGTACCTTGCATCAAGATATAAAGCATTGAAACAGTGATACACATTTATTCGGTTAGTGTATCTCATTTAATATTTACAACTCACCACATATAAAAACCTACGTCGTCCCATGATAATACAAAATGTGTGTAAATGAAATTTAATTTACTGCAACAGTAATAATTAATTCCCATATTGCTGAAATCCATATAAATCATAACGCAGTGTGTATGTGAATGTGCGTAGAGTCAATTAAATCAACCCCCAATACATGGT
>NW_026323209.1:0-677 GCF_001194135.2 Octopus bimaculoides
CCTAATGCCAACCACTCCAAGAGTATAATGGGTGCTTTTTATGTGCCACTTATTGTAACACTGGCATTGTACACGTATACAGTCTCACTTGGCCTGATAGGTCTTCTCAAGCACAGTGTATTACCGAAGGTATGCATCAAGATATTTTGTCTAATGTTTTAACAACCTTACCAATTTACTGCCTATGCTGGAAATTCTTTTATCTGTTTTACTGATTTCCAATAGTGACTGTGGCCATGCTGGGGCATTGCGTTTACCTTTATCTTTAGCATTCAGATTTCTCTGTCAAGTGTAATGCCTATTTATTCACATTGTTTTGAATTAATCATGGATTATCTTGTAGCTTTGAGATTTTGATGATGTGATTGTTTTGTTTTTAGAGTGACATTTTTGGGGTAGGTGTGAAAAGTCAGATCTGGCCAGTTTGAACATAAAACAGATAGAATATTTGGGTCTGATGTGGCTGATTAAAATACTAAAGAGTTAAAAATCATTTTCTTTTAATCTTGAACTCTTTACTGATTTCTGTGATCGTGTTGGGGCACCACTCTCAAGAATCGTTTTATTTTGCTACTAGTCAATGGCTGTTGCTCTGCTAGAGCATGGCTTTAAGAAATCAACATTATTATTGTTTGTATTTATATATATATATATATATATATATATATATATATATA
>NW_026323210.1:0-269 GCF_001194135.2 Octopus bimaculoides
GTATATAGAAATAGTACTAGAAAGAAAGAAGAGTATATAGAAATAGTACTGGAAAGAGATAAGAGTATAAAGAGGGGAGGGACAAGGGAGGATACGAAGTAGAGCGAGTAGAGAGTGCGTACAGAGTACGAGATAGATAGATAGATAGAGAGAGAGAGAGAGAGGGTGTGATAGGAATAGAGATGTATGAGAGAGAGAGAGAGGATGTGATAGGAATAAAGATGTATGAGAGAGAGAGAGAGAAGATAACTCAAGAGAGAAACAAACAA
>NW_026323211.1:0-278 GCF_001194135.2 Octopus bimaculoides
CAGAGTAAAAAAGAAGAAAACAAAAAATCAAGCAAACATGAGGATGAAACACAAGCATGTATTAATATGATGTATTAATATGAGTTATTGTTTTATGCTTTGAGCATAGCTCTTCGTCAGAAACAGGAAAAACAGGAAAGTTCAAAGAGAATGAAGGAAGAATGAGGAAAAATCGCCAACAGTCCACATGTGGCTACATTTCTGAAGTGACTGGAAGTAGAAAGAGGAAGAGAATGGTGCTTTCTGGGACAGAAGAGTGTGAAGATAGTTGGTGTGTG
>NW_026323213.1:0-439 GCF_001194135.2 Octopus bimaculoides
TAATAATAATAATAATAATAATAATAATAATAATAATAATAATTTTCAGAGAAAACATAATAAGAAGCATATATTCAAGCTACCCTATTGATATAAACATTATCACGCCTCTCTTTCTCATGTCTGATGTCAAATTTGGTAAGATTCTGCTATGAATAATGCTTCTCCATTCTTTCAAACATAGAGAAATAGTATACGTATGTATATATGGTTATGCACAAACACACGTCCATTCACACGCACACATACGTTTCTATGAAAATATATCTATGTTAGTATGTATGATTAAACACATACACACGCACGCACACACACAGATATCTATCTATATATATATAAATAAATATATGTGTATATACACATGTGGAGGCCTGTGCACATACATGCGCATATCAAGACACACAAATTTATACACGTACACAAATATATATATATATAT
>NW_026323214.1:0-298 GCF_001194135.2 Octopus bimaculoides
ATAGCGTTGAAGTCCCCTAACACTACTAATGTCTTCGACGTCATGAGAAAGCCCTTTAGGCGCCGATAAAAGTCAGTTTGGAAACCTCTAGCGCATGGTGCATAGAGTCCGATCAGCCTGAAGGCCTTACTGCTGTATGTCACATCAAGGACGACCAGCCCACCTTCAGGGTCCACATAGACTGTACTTGTCTGCAGAGCCAAGCCATTGCGGATCAGTACCACTACACCCCTCGCCCCCCGGTCTGCCCAGGAGCCATGATTTTCTCATAGCCATTCAGGAGAGGCGAGAAGGTTCG
>NW_026323215.1:0-597 GCF_001194135.2 Octopus bimaculoides
GTGTGTGTGTGTGTGTGTGTGTGTGTGTGTGTGTAATATATACGTGCATACATCTATGCATATACGTATGGAAATAGATCAGTATATAGACAAGGAGATAGAGAGCGCATGCGGTGAATGATGTATAATGATTAAACGCAAACTTATGTGCGTAAATCTCACTCTTTTTACGTTCACTTCTCTCATTTATTTTCCCTCTCTCTTTCCTCCTCTCTGAATATATACATATATGTATTTACACACACACATATACATACATGCGCGTACACACACACATATTTATCTGTATATGTTTACTAACACGTACTTTTAACTGACACCTTGCGCTCAAAAAAACAGGTACGCAATGAACATTTAGAACTAGAAGAATCGCTCGTGAGTCGGATACAAAATCTCATTCCATTCATTTTAAATCTTTGTACTATGAGGTCAAATCTCACTGAAGTCAATTATGTCTTTCATATTTTCATGGTCGAAAACACATAAGGAATCCGTAACATTCGATTGGCGGGTTTGCATGACGCTACATATGCAATTCTTTTTGGAATTGTATATCTCGAAGCACACGCATAACGCTATAAATGATAGCATGTAAAT
>NW_026323216.1:0-103 GCF_001194135.2 Octopus bimaculoides
TATATAGACATACATACATATTCACGTATATATAAACATACATATACACATATATATATATAGACATACATACATATTCACATATATATAAACATACATATAC
>NW_026323216.1:113-240 GCF_001194135.2 Octopus bimaculoides
TATATATAGACATACATACATATTCACATATATATAAACATACATATACACATATAAAGACATACATACATATACACATATATATAGACATACATACATATTCACATATATATAAACATACATATAC
>NW_026323217.1:0-669 GCF_001194135.2 Octopus bimaculoides
TATATATATATATATAACAAGCGCATATGTGCAGAACGGTCAACAGGGATCAATGGTTGTGTATTAAACTGGTCCATGTTTTAAAGGAAAAACTAAATCAGTGTGACTAACCGAGTTGTTTACATGTCTGAGTATACTTACCGAGAACGGTCATTATGTATGGAGAATGTAAAAATTTGTTTGTGTGTGTTTGTGTGTATATGGATAAATGAGAGGCAAAGATAGAAAAGTGGATGAAAGGAGAGTTGGAAAGAGAGAGAGAGAGAGGGGAAAGAGTAAGAAACAGACAGCTATCAGGCGTGCGTGAGGATCTGTATGTATGTATGTATGTATGCATGTATGTGTGTATATATATATGTATATATTTACATATGTATATATATGTGTATATATATATATATATATATTTACATATATGTATATATGTATGTATATATACAGTCATGTACAGATGTATATACATACATATACAAAAATATACACATATACCTCTATATAAATATATATATGCATATATTTATATTTATATATATATATGTGTGTGTGTGCGTTTGTGTGTGTAAAACTTGCTACACACATCTGGAACGAAATTTCATTACAAGTAAGCACATTTTTTGCATACACATAAAAATTGTATGCATATGCAAACATATATATATATATATATAT
>NW_026323218.1:0-232 GCF_001194135.2 Octopus bimaculoides
TATATACATTGATATGCATATATATGGACACACACATACGCACACACATATACACAACATCCTATATATATAACTGATGAAGTGATATGTAAACATTCATACATGCATAAACATACATACATACATACACACAAGCACATACGTGCTCACACAACACCACCAACGCATTCATACACATGTTGTCTTCTCGCCTCTCACCACCAAGTCTCTCTCTCTCTCTCTCTCTCTCTCT
>NW_026323219.1:0-438 GCF_001194135.2 Octopus bimaculoides
ATGTATGTATGTATGTATGTATGTATGTATGTATGTATACGGATATTTATGTTGTAGCAGGTGATGTTATATATTATCGTGCGCTAATTATATATAAAGTGTGATGAGACAAACATTTACAAGTAAACAAGATTATAAATAAATGTTCCTATACATCATATACGCACACTTTGACACATGCGCACACATGCGCACACGTACAATTTTACACTAAGTGAAGCAAAAGACAAACACAAACAATACTCTAAATAGTAGTTGTATATCAGTTGCCTTCAAACATACATTCATTCGTACATGTATACATACATGCGTACATATGTACATACTTATACGCACAGAGGAAATTCATGTTATATAAGATGTGTCTATACCGAAATATATAAGCGCAATTTGTTATATGCTTGTATGTATGTATGTATGTATGTATGTATGTATGTA
>NW_026323220.1:0-427 GCF_001194135.2 Octopus bimaculoides
TATATATATATATATATACATACATACAGGCATGCATGCATACATACATACATACGCATATATAATGAGAGAAAGCCAGAGAAAAAGAGAGATGAGGGGAGGTGGGGGGAAAGAAAGGCAGTGAGAGAAAATGCGAATATAAAGTATTAACTAGAACAAGTAATAACTGTAGGAACACATTTCCTGTCCGTGTATTTCATTGAATCATCCCAAAAGAGATAAACCAAATAATTATAATTATACATATAAATTCCTTCGTTTTTCTTGTTGTTATTACTGTTACTGTTGTTGTTGTTGTTGTTATCAGAATTATTGATATCCAACATATAAAAAAAAGTATTATATATTGATTTCAAATACACTTACAAAAATTATTGATATTGTAATTATTATTATTATTATTATTATTATTATTATTATTATTATT
>NW_026323221.1:0-386 GCF_001194135.2 Octopus bimaculoides
GCTGCCACCATTAAAACTCCGGCGTTTCGAAGATATATATATATATATATTTGTATGTGTATGTATATACAAATATATATGTGTGTGTGCATATATACATATATGTATATGCATATATGCATACATACATATTTGTATATATGCATACACACGCATGCCTATACACAGAAAAAATATTCCAATCATCATAATCATCATTTTTACATTCTCTTTCCCATAATTATATGTGTTGGGCACGGTTCTTTTCAACACAGTGTCTTGCCATCTATTGCTTTCTGTTTTAACTATTCCTTTCTTCACACTCATTACAGACGATATGTATGTGTGTATATATATATTTATTTATACACATATATACATACATACATATATATATATATATATAT
>NW_026323222.1:0-410 GCF_001194135.2 Octopus bimaculoides
TCTATATTAGTAGTTTGTAACACTAGTTCTGTTTCTGTTGAAGACTCAGAAGAACGTCCTCACATCCATTGTAATCTCATTGAATAAACTGGCTTAAGAATTAAACCTATCCATAAAATATAGAATAAAAATAATCGTATTAAGATTCATGGTACAAAGTCCATTTATTTTATGATGTTCTGGGAAAATTTAATAAAAGAGATACAGTGACTTAGGAAGAGCGAGAGAGAGGGGGAAAAGTGAGAGAAAGAGAGAGAGAGAAAAAAAGAAAGAAACAAATAAAGAAAGAGAGATGGAGAGAGAAAGAAAGAATGAAAGAATGAAAGAAAGAAAGAATGATAGAGAGAAAGATAGTGAGAGTGCTTACCATCGACATGGTTCCGGGTTCAGTCCCACTGCGTGGCACCTTG
>NW_026323223.1:0-283 GCF_001194135.2 Octopus bimaculoides
GGCTGGCGAGTAATACAACGCACCTGCCTGCAGAAGGGTTAAACAGACTGGTAAGTAGACTTTCGCAGACTTCATTAAGAGAAGACACACAGACACAAGTGCTCGTTAATATGGACGTAAAGTAATTAGTTTTATTTAACCAAACACAGAGAAAAAATGCAATGGCGTAAATAAGGAAATTACACTCAATTAGCGTAGATACACACACATACAGATAGATAGATATAGATATATGCGTACATATATATATATAAGGTATATCATATATGTGTATATATATATA
>NW_026323223.1:293-418 GCF_001194135.2 Octopus bimaculoides
ATATATATATATGATGTGTGTGTATATATATACATATATGATGTGTGTATATATGTGTATATATATATATGATATATATATATATAATGTGTGTGTATATATATATATATGATATATATATATAT
>NW_026323223.1:664-783 GCF_001194135.2 Octopus bimaculoides
GTATATATGTATGATATATACATGTGTAATGTGTGTGTATATATATATGAAATATACATATATAATGTGTCATGCTAGCATGGAAAGCGGACGTTAAATGATGATGATGATGATATATG
>NW_026323224.1:0-310 GCF_001194135.2 Octopus bimaculoides
ATATATATATATATATATATATTTATATATTCATCTACCCATGTATCTATCCGTTGATCTACCTACCTAATTAGCTGTTTACCTATCTATCTACTTTTTATCTGCTTGTGTATATAATTAGCGATATCTGCTCAGAGGCCTACACAAAGTTGCAGAAAGTGTATGAGCCGTACACAAGTGTACGAGTGGTTTAGACGTTTGCAAGATGCCCGAAAAAATATCGATATTGACGAACGTTCTGGGAGACACACAACCAGCACAACTGAGAAAAACATCGCAGATGTGCGTGCAGCTGTGAGTGGAAATCGTC
>NW_026323225.1:0-501 GCF_001194135.2 Octopus bimaculoides
ACACACACACACACACACACACACACACACAAAACAAACACACACACATACATACCATACGACGGGCTTCTTTCAGTCTTATACGGTCGCTTGACCGTATAAATTTGCACCCAGAATTCCTTCAGTTGACTCCTCAACCTGTTAAAAATCAAAAGGCTACATTATTTAATGTCCTCACATAATGCTTGAAGAAGGGAATAAAAGTAAAAGATGGGGTTGACAGTGTTGGAACGCTTTTGATCATGTGTCTTTGCGATCAGAACTGACCAGAGACTAGCAAACGACAACCATTTCTTACATATACAATTTACTAAGGATCAAAAAGAAATCAAATGTCTTATTCGATAGGCATAGATATGGCTGTGTGGTTAAGAAGTTCGTTTTGTAACTTCATAGTTTCGGGTTCAGTTCCACTGCGAAGAACCTCGAGCAACTGTTAAACCTTGTGAATGGATTTACTAGACGGAAACTCTGTGGAAGCACGTCATAAATATATGTATA
>NW_026323226.1:0-7251 GCF_001194135.2 Octopus bimaculoides
ATATATATATATATATATATATACACAGACATTTCAATACACACACATACACACACAATTTAATGATTTAATAAAAGCTAAGAAAAGAATTGGTAATTACAATAACTTAAAAGCTTCATGTTTCGGATCGTCAAATGGTAATGAAAGAAACTGGATATGGTGTGTGTGTGTGTGTGTGTGTGTGTGTGTGTGTGTGTGTGTGTGTAAGTAAATGTAGGTGTGGCAGGAAAAGTAGGAGTGTTTTAGAGTAACAAGAGGGGAGAGGCAAGTGAGTGTTGGGAAAAAAATGATTTAAATGACGAAGGGTAATGGAAGCTATATTTAATCCATTAACATTTAGATTACTTTGTTAAATTTAATGCTTATTTATTCACATTGTTTTGAATTAACCATGCATTATCTCTATAGCTTTGAGGTTTCTATCATGGGGTTGGTTACTTTTAGCTTGACATTGTAGGATAGGTGTGAGAGACTGTAGTTGGCCAGTTGGAACATAAAACAAACAGAATATTTTGACCGGATAAAGCTGGTTTGAATGTTAAAGGGTTAATGAGGAAGAAATTGGTCAGTAATTGGTTCCGTTCTTATGTACAGATCCACACACACACATGTATATGTGGGTTTGTGGACTGGCTGAAGAAGTCACTTTGCAATGATGAGGAAGTGGGTTCTAATCTTCAGAGTAGTGTTTTGTGAATGAAGCTAGGTTGACAGAAAGAGCAAGAAATCCCTTGGTCAGTCTCTACATCATTATCATCATCATCTTTTAATGTCTGTTTTCCATACTGGATGGTTTGACCTGACAAGCCAGAGAGGTTTGAGTCTGATTTGGCTTGGTTTCTAATAGCTGGGCGCCCTTTCCAATGCCAACCACTGTACAGAGTGTTCTGGGTGCTTTTAACATGGCACTGACCGGCATGAGCTCTTTTACATGGCATTTATTTCAAATTGCTGAGCTTACTTACCACACACTTTTGTGCTAATTCTGCCTGAGCATTGCATTAAGGGCATAAGAGTGGCACAAGTGTTTTAGGAATACTCAGCCACTTACATATGAGTGGGTGTGTACAGAAAGAAGGAAGTCGAAATAGAAATGTAATTATATAATTATAAGGCCCACCCACAACAGAATTGAGATCCTAATATGAAGGTGCAATGTAAAAATCATTGTCAGGGGTGCTGGTGCCAATTAAAAAGCATTGGTGGCACATAAAAAGCACCCAGTACCCTTTGTAAAGTGGTTGGTATTAGGAAAGGCATCCAGCTGTAAAAACCAAATTAGAAGAGACCATGAAGCCTGATGTGGCCCTGGCCTTGCCAGTTCCTGTCAAGCCAGAGAAGAAGACAAACAGACAGAGAGGAAGACAGACAGACAGGTAGGTAGACAGACTGACAGGCAGATTGATAGATAGAAGATAAACAGTAAATGTGAATCTTTCTTATCTTCAGAAGCTGTGAAAACAAATCAAGGAATGTTATTTGATGTGCTGGACAAAGCAGCAAAATATCTTCCTTGAAACACACACATGCACACAAAACCAAGGCCGGTTAAGCTGATAAAAAAATGTTTGGGTGTTATATAAAAGAAAACCAAACATTAATGAAATAATAGGGAAAAGAGATTTTTTTTTCTCTTTATCTAAAATCGACTGAAAATGAATGACAAATTGAAATTCTGCTGTGAAAGACTGCATCTGATATTTGTTGGTTTGGTTGTCTGTGAAGAAATTATGTATTGACCAAAATTGGAAATTTATTAATGAAATTCTGATATCGTCAAAATACGATAAATGTAAAAAAGAAAAGGAAAAGAAAAAAAATTATGAAAATAATGATAAGAAACAGAATATTTTTATCATAATATTGTAGATTTATTGGCAATGTTGTCTGTGGATGGTAATCGCTTGTATAAATGAATGTTCTATACTTTGGTCTTAAATGACGTCAACTTCTAGTAAAGTAATATTGTGATGTGATTGTCCCCCCAGGTTTCTGTCAACTTCTGTACATGTGATGCACAAAAAGCAAGCAAATAGGTGTAGGAGTGGCTGTGTGGTAAGTAGCTTGCTTACAAACCACATGGTTCTAGGTTCATTCCACTGTGTGGCACCTTGGGCAAGTGTCTACTATAGTCTCAGGCCGACCAAAGCCTTGTGAGTGGAATTGGTAGATGGAAACTTAAAAAAGCCCGTCGTATATATATATATATATGTATGTATGTATGTATGTATGTATTTGAGTGTGTGTGTGTGTGTATGTTTGTGTGTCTGTGTTTGTCCCCCCAACATCGCTTGACAACCGATGCTGGTGTGTTTACGTCCCCGTCACTTAGCAGTTCCGCAAAAGAGGCCGATAGAATAAGTACTAGGCTTACAAAGAATAAGTCCTGGGGTCGATTTGCTCGATTAAAGGCGGTGCTCCAGCATGGCCACAGTCAAATGACTGAAACAAGGAGTAAAAAAGAGATAAGACAGCAACCAATGTTTATATATTAAGTTATACATATATAGATGCAGGCATGGCTGTGTGGTAAGAAGCTTGCTTCCCAACCACGTGGTTCCGGGTTCAGTCCCAGTGTGGCACCTTGGGCAAGTGTCTTCTACTATAACTTCAAGCCAAAGCCTTGAGAGTGGCTTTGGTAGATAGAAGCGAAAGGAAGTCTGTTGTGTATTTGTATGTATATTTGTGTTTGTTTGTCCCCCACATACACCACCACCATCACCTGACAACTGATATTGGTGTGTTTATGTCCCTGGAACTTAGCAGTTTGGCAAAAAAGACCGTTATAATAAGTACTAGGCTTACAAAGAATGAGTCTTGTGGCTGATTGCTTTGACTAAAAACCCTTTAAGGCAGTGCTCCAGCATGGCAACAGTCAAAATGACTGAAACAAGTAAAAGAATAAAAGAATATATATTTCTTATTCATATCCAAAAATGTTGTTGACAGTAACTTTGAAGTTTCAGGCATTTGACAATGGCTTAGCCTGCTGAAACTTTGAAGTCACTGTCAGCAACATTCTTGTATAAGAGTAATAAATTTGTACTCTACAAAAGTACAGAGTAACCCATAAGATTAATGTAAAATTGTTTTTATCATAATTGAACTGGTAGAATTGTTAGCATGCTAGGCAAAATACTTCTGCCACTACGTCCTGTGTTCAAATTCTGCTGAGGTCGACTTTGCCTTTCATCCTTTCGGGGTCGAAAAATTAAATACCAGTGAAACACTTGGATTGATGTAACTGACTAATTCCCCCTCCCAAAATTTCAGGCCTTGTGCCTGTAGTTGGTAGAAAGGATTACAACCGAGCATGAAAACAATCATTAATATAGTGTGTGTGTGTGCGTGCGTGCGTGCGTGCGTGCGTGCGTAAAATAGGTATTTTTTTCTTTTATTTTTTTACTTGTTTCAATCATTTGACTGCGGTCATGTTGGGGCACCACCTTTAGTCGAACAAATCGACCTCGGAACTTGTTCTTTGTAAGCGTAGTACTTATTCTATCAGGCTCTTTTGCTGAACCGCTAGGTTACGGGGACTTAAACACATCAACATCAGTTATCAAGCTATGGTGGGGCGGGGACTAACACACACACACACACACACACATTTATAACTGGCTTCCTTCAGTTTCCATCTACCTAATCCACTCACAAGGCTTTGGTCTGCCATAGACTATAGTAGAAGACACTTGCCCAAGGTGTCACACAGTGGAACTGAACCCGGAACCATGTGGTTGGGAAGGAAGCTTCTTACCATGCAGCCATGCCTGCGCCTAGGTATATGTATATAATAATGTGAAGGTGCATGGCCAAGTGGTTGAGGTGTTGCACTCATGAACGCAAGATCATGGTTTCAATACCAAGACCAGGTGGTATGTTGCATTCTTGATCAAAACACTTCTTTTCACGTTGCCCCAGTTCATTCAGCTGTAAATGGGTAACCCAGTGATGGACTGGCATCTCATTCAAGAGCAATGTTGGCCTGCACATCTAGCCAGCAAAGTGGTATCATTTGAAAGCTGCATCAATACAAGGAAGCGCATTGTGACCAGTGATGTATAAAAATGTGATATAATCTGGTCGATACAGTTATATAATAATAGCTGATATAAATGTTGTTTAGTCGGTTAGTTGAGGTCTCCAGTCAAGCTTTACATTGTATATAGAAAGAGTAAACAAGAGATACAGAGAGGGTCGACATAAGTGGTGCAAGATGAGTGCACATGCTTGGCTTGGAGGCAGGCAATGAGTAGAGGGATGTTATACTCAAAGTAAAGAAGGGGTAAATGATAGAGTAATTGTGAGAGAAATTGCACAAATGAGAAATTTGCTTTAATTTTAAGGAACCTCTTTTTTGTTTTTTGAAAAATTGTATTCCTTTCAGTATTGCTTATGGCTACTTCAATGTGGCTGTCCTCTAAGAGGAGGATGATACTGCCAATTAACCTTAGGAAGCAATCTCCAGCAAGTTTATTCAATGTGCTTCTTGCACCCGATATTTATTGCAAACGGGAGGTAACTTCTGCCACCCTAACTTCAAGACCACCAGATAACGTGGTTTCGATCTGTATTGACTCTCCTCAGTGGTGAGTACTCATTACCAGGCATGGCAGCAGTTTACCTCACTTGCAATATATAGAAAACACAGGGTCATCCAATCACTGATTTTGTAACTAGGAAACTAGTCCGTTAAATTTATAAATATATATAGTAGCGTGTATGTGTGTGCATACATACATTTATATGATTAGTATGCATATCTATATATGTACACCACATACACACACGCCCATATGTACTTATATTTATATCAGTATCCATATTTATCAGTTTATTTATTGATCTATCCATATATTATATATATATACACACAAATATATATATATATATATATATATATAACCTATATAGAAAAAATCAATCTAGCTTTATACATGTAAAATAAACTATAGATACATGCATAAACTATATAAATACAAACCATTAAGCTTTATATCTATACACACACACACATATATATATATAAATGTATATACCTTAGTTGTAAGATCAATGATAAAAAAAATACAAAAAAGAAACCAATGTTGAATAGAGAACAGAATGGTTTTATTCAACATCTTTAAAAAAATCAGTCAATATGTTATGACTATCGTTTCATCAGAAAAGAACTAAAAGGAATAAGTTATTTTGCTTGTAATTTATCATTTATTAACAATAAAACATATCTTTATTTTAGTTTTCTCTTCTGAGACAAAAGCGGAAAAATACTGGACAATTATACACACACACACACACACACATATATATATTATACAGAGAGAAACATACAAGGTGATTTCCAGACGTTTTAAGACTTTTTTGGGGGGAGAAGTGGTTATATGTCTTAGATTATTGTAATTTTAGTACATCATTACAATACATCTGATAAGTTGGCCTGCTAACTTTTGTTATTCCAGACTGAAGGATATGGCTGTAATAAGCACTTTAAACACACTCTACTAAGCACTGCTTGTCACAGCTGACTAGTTTACAGAATGCAGTCAGGCTGTGAAAACAATTTGGAAGCTTGCTATGCAATAAAGTTTTGTGTTAAACTGGGCAAAAACGTAACAGAAACTTATGAAATGCCAAAGACTGCTTAAGGATTAACTTGTATGAGCTGAGCCAGTTTTTCGCTGGCACAAGTGGCCAAGTAAAGCAAGATCATTAGGAAGTACATGATAATCACTTTTTCCAATAACAAAGGCATCATCTACATCCACTGGTTTCTTTCTGGTCAGATGGTTAACAAAGTGTACTTTGTGGAGGTTTTGAGGGAATTCGGGAAGAGATTTTGTCACAAAATGTTAGAGCACCTGCACCAGGGCAAAGCACCAGTCCGCAGTTTCATCCTAGTAGCCAACTACTTGACAGAGATGGGTATCAAAACTGATCCTCACCCTCCCTACAATTCAAACCTTGCTACCTGTGACTTTTGGTTGTTCCCCAAACTGAAAGAGGCAATGACAAGGGTCTTGGACACCTTCACTTTGGAGAGCTTCTATGGAGGATTCATGAAGTGGCTGGAATGCTACTGTAATTGCATTTAAGTCAGAAGATCCTCCTTTGAAGGAGATTAGAGTTTTGTCCTTCTTTGAAATTAATAAATGTCTTGCCTGAAATAGTCTGAAAACTTCTAGAATGAAGCCTCTGTATGTATGTTATTATTCAAGTTTATTTCAGGATTTCTTGCCAATAGAGAAAGTGCCTGTTTCAAGGCTCCTTCATTGAAATTTCAACTGGGTATTTTTGTAGTCAATTTGTTCAACTAAACCCTTCAAGGCAGAGCTCCAGTATGGCCACAGTCCAATGGACAAAATCCTTGACATTTTGCTTGTCTTTACATTCTGAGTTCAAATTCCGCCAAGGTTGGTGTTGCCTTTTATCCTTTCAGGGCCAATGAAATGAGTACCAGTCACTGGGGTTGATGTTATCAACTTACCCCATCCACTCGAATTGCTGGCCTTGAGCCTAAATCTGAAATGATTATTATTACTATTATTATTATTATAAAGACGGCCAGTTTGCAGAATCGTTTGCACTCCAGGTGAAATATTTAGTGGTATTTTGTCTGCCGCTATGCTCTGAGTTCAAATTCTGCTGAGGTCAACTTTGCCTTTCATCCTTTCGGGGTTGATAAATTAAGTACCAACTGAACACTGGGGTTGATGTAACTGACTCATCCTCTCCACCAAAATTGCTGCCCTTGTGGCAAAATTTGAAACCATTTTTATCATTATTATTAAGGCAACGAGCTGGCAGAATTGTTAGCACGCTCAACGAAATGCTTAGCAGTATTTCGTCTGCCGCTACGTTCTGAGTTCAAATTCTGCTGAGGTCAACTTTGCCTTTCATCCTTTCGGGAGTCGATAAATCAAGTACCAATTCAACACTTGGGTCAATGTAATTGACTCAGTTCCTTGCCCGAAATTACTGCCGTTGTGTCAAAATTTGAAACCATTATTATCATTATTGAGGGTGGTGAGTATGCAGAATTGTTGGAGCATTGAATACAATGCTGTTAGTTTCTATGAGGAGGAGACTTCTAACTGGTTTATATCTCAGCCATTGTTGAAATGCCATGAATAGAGTAACAAAATATGTGAAAAGGAAACCAGGAAGGAGTGCAAAGGGTAAAGAATATACACAACAGGAAAATTTGTTGTCATTCTATTTTTATATATATATATATATATATATATATAAACA
>NW_026323227.1:0-332 GCF_001194135.2 Octopus bimaculoides
TGCGTGTGTGTGTGTGTGAGCTTGCATGTGCCTGACTTAGTTTTGTGTCCCTGCCTGAAATTGTGCATGTGTGCATGCATGTATATGTGTATGTATATATATATATGTGTGTATGTATGTGTATATATGTACTTCAACAAAAAGTTTACAGTACTTTAAACTGAACACAATTCATTGAAAGATAAAACATTCTTTTAGAAGGCGTCATCGTTTTTACAGAGGCAACAGTTGACAACAATGACGACGACGACGACGGCGACGATGATGATGTCGGCCACGACAAGGACTACAACAGCAGCAGCAGTGGTAGCCGCAGCAGCAGCAGCAGCAGC
>NW_026323228.1:0-279 GCF_001194135.2 Octopus bimaculoides
TATGTCCCCGTAACTTAGCGGTTCGGCAAAAAGAGTTCGTGCTGCAAATTTCTTGGCTTTGGGTAAAATAAACTTCAGTAGGATCTGTTAATTATGATTTCGTCAGACGTATTCCCTCAAAATTTCACACACTTATTGCAACGGTATCTCAGGTTTTCTAAACCCTGTAAAAGATTTCGACGGAATATTCGGCCTCCAACCAAGTCTTTCACAATACCCTTAATGCTAGGAAAGTTTCAGCATTCCCTCGTGCATATATATATATATATATATATATAT
>NW_026323229.1:0-225 GCF_001194135.2 Octopus bimaculoides
AATTGTGCTGCATCTGAGAAAGTAACAGTTAGTTCATGATATATGTATGTATGTGAGTGCACGTATGTACTTATGAATGTACGTGAGTAATAGGGTAAGTTTGTAGACGTGTTTGTGTGTGTGTGTGTACATATGTATATACATGTGAACGTATGTTTATGTACTGATATGTGCATCAGTTCAAGTTGTATACATGACTGTTACTTTGTTGAAGGTTGTATATAC
>NW_026323229.1:235-359 GCF_001194135.2 Octopus bimaculoides
CTGTTACTTTGTTGAAGGTTGTATATACACACACATATACATATGCATCTACACATGTGTAAACACACACACACGTGTGTGTGTGCGTTTGTCCCTCTCACCACCGTCTAACGGTGAATGGATA
>NW_026323230.1:0-430 GCF_001194135.2 Octopus bimaculoides
ACACAGAGGATTGGCAAGTGGCCACGGGGGGAAGAAGAAAAAGAGGAAAATAAAGAACGGAAAGACAAACAAACAAAGCGGGGAGGTTTACCAGCCTCGAAGCCAACACATCCACAGAAAACAAAAACACCAACACAAACGCACCAACACAGAACCCAACAACAATGTTGACAGCGATAAACACAAACAATCCAGACTTAATGAAATTCATTAGGTCAAACACTAACATAACAGAAAATGACACGAAAACAAGCAATCACCCACGCGCAACATCACCACAACACATCAAAATCATACACGTAACACGTAGCACATACAATACGCTGAAATCTCTCTACCCGGATGCAGTAGGGAGATTCCAGAAATATTCAACTAAAAATCTGTACAAAGACCTTCTGAGAGAAGACTGTGAGGCGAAGAACCAAGAACT
>NW_026323231.1:0-344 GCF_001194135.2 Octopus bimaculoides
GTGGTAAATCATTCTCTGAAAATAGTGCCTTGGTAATACACAAACGTATTCATACAGGTAAGAAACCATATCATTGTGATATTTGTGGTAAATCATTCTCTAAAAGTGATGCCTTGAAGAAACATATGCGTGTTCATACAGGTGAGAAGCCATATAATTGTGGTGTTTGTGGTAAATCATTTTCTCAAAGTGATGCCTTAAAGAAACACAAACGTGTCCACACAGGAGAGAAGCCATATCACTGTGATGTTTGTGGTAAATCATTCTGTCGGAATAGTAACTTAACGAGACACAAAGATATTCATACGAGGAAGGTTAGTTTCTGTAGTTGAGACTTGTTTCTT
>NW_026323232.1:0-212 GCF_001194135.2 Octopus bimaculoides
GAGGCATTGGGATCATGGCAGAAACAGAGGATGGGTTATAAGCAATAGATAAGTGAGGACCTCTTGGAAAATACGAGATTTGCTTCGTCCAGTTTGATCTATATCTCCGTCTTGCGTATATATTCTTGCGCATCCGTTGTTGTGTACCATTTCAGATATTTATCACCGCCATAACGTGTGGATGACCAGTTATATGAAGTTAATGAGGTTTG
>NW_026323233.1:0-216 GCF_001194135.2 Octopus bimaculoides
AGAAGAAGAAGAAGAAGAAGAGGGAGAGAAAGAAAGACAGAGAGAAAAAAATAACAAAAAAAGAACGGCTTCAGACTTCAAAAAGAAACAAGATTTAAAATGTTGACGCCGTTTATACCTTGACCAATGGTACGCGAGTAGAATTTGGTAGAGGGGAAATATGCTGATGTATGCATGTATGTATAAATGTGTGTGCATGCGTATATATATATATAT
>NW_026323234.1:0-347 GCF_001194135.2 Octopus bimaculoides
CTAACTTACGGTTCCCAATACAAAAGAAAATCTACATGCTCTGCAATGGTATAGTTTAATATTGTCTTGGAAAACACGTTGCTAATTTCTTGTTTCAATGTAAAAACTAGACAGAAACTCTTGCTAAACTTCAGCTTATTTAAATCTGCAGTCAAATTCATCTTTTCCATTTTAAAAAAAGAGATTATTTAACAAGCGACCCCAGCACTTATTTCACTGAACGGTTCTCTAAAATCGCCGAAATAAATTACAAGTATTTACAAAACAAAAAAATAAGTAAATATATAAATAATGGTACAAAGTATAAATATTTCTCACGAAATATATTCCTCGCCATTTGATACTTT
>NW_026323235.1:0-313 GCF_001194135.2 Octopus bimaculoides
ACTACTACTACTACTACTACTACTACTACTACTACTACCATCTCCATCACATGACTAGCAATGTTTTAACAGGAGTTTGTCGTTTCCATCGATCCCAGTATTTTGACTGGTACTTTGTTTTATCGACCTCCACCCCCACGACGGGACGCATGTCTAACTTGGCCTCAGTGGGATTTGAACTGAGAACATAAAAAGTGTCGGTGGAAATCTACTAACGATTGTGCCAGCTTACCACTCCTGACAAAGAGGAAATAATACAGGTGGATAGACATACATGCATATATATATATATATATATATATATATATATATA
>NW_026323236.1:0-246 GCF_001194135.2 Octopus bimaculoides
TATATATATATATAAACATACATACAAATATATATACATATAAACATACATACAAATCTATAGACGTACATATATATCTATACAGACGTGCAGACATATCTATACAAACGTACATACATATCTATACATACGTACAGACATATCTATACATACGTACATGTACATAAACATGCATACGTATATATACATGTGTATGCACACATATACATATACACACAATATATATATATATATATATATATATAT
>NW_026323237.1:0-446 GCF_001194135.2 Octopus bimaculoides
TATATATGTACCTACGTACGCTCGCGTGTATTGAACTGTCGGAAAAACATTCGGTTATTGATCATATTTATTCATGTAAATATTGTTTTGAAAATGGAACACCTTAGGAATTCATGTCACCTTTGACATTTCCATAAATGGAAATTTGTTACGAGAAATATTGATTTTGTTTTCTTCAGAGGTATGTATTATTTTCGTCATCACTGTAGCAGCTGACTGGTTCGTCATTTCTTGCTTTATGCGTTGTTTGTTTTCTTTGTTCCGTTGGGGTTTGTTTTTTTTTTCTCTTTGTGCTATTACTACCATGAGTATTAAGTATATCGGGTACATCGAGGTATGAATTGCCAACAACGTCGATTTAAGATTTGTATTCCATTACCAATCTAATCAGCGTATTTTTTTACTCTTTTACTCTTTTACTTGTTTCAGTCATTTGACTGTGGCAA
>NW_026323238.1:0-292 GCF_001194135.2 Octopus bimaculoides
AGTCGAGTTCCAGATTATCTTTGCAATTTCGGCTGGTTATACTCGAGAGTACCCCTATCTGGCCAGCCCCAAGGAAAACTAAGCTAAGAGCACTAGATTCCTAGAAAGAAAGCAGCGGAGAAATGGTACATAAATAGAAATGCAGATAATAGGATATTAACAACAGGTATCTTTCGTCTAAGGACGAATTAAATTAAGCTGGCGCGTGTGGAAGTGAAGCCCTACGGCAGGTACATAAGTGCTGACAGGCATGGGGAGGAATATAAATGTTGCACGGATGGTAGTCGAACCA
>NW_026323239.1:0-213 GCF_001194135.2 Octopus bimaculoides
TAAACAAAATGAGCTCAAATTCGGCAACTGGCCCCGATGGTTTCCCAGCTATCCTCCTAAAGTCGTGTAAACAAGAATTAGCGGGACCACTCTGGATACTCTTCCAGAGTTTCCTTGCAAGTGGTAAACTTCCCAAAAAGCTGAAGGAAGGCACCATGTCCTGTCCATAAAGGTGGAAGCAGAGCAGAGGCTTGGAACTACAGGCCCATCTCT
>NW_026323240.1:0-264 GCF_001194135.2 Octopus bimaculoides
ATATATATATATATATATATATACAAGAACCTGTGTAAATGAATGAATGCATATATAATATATGTGATGATGTACGAGAATGCATGTGTGATATGGCTGTACATTTCATGTGATTTATGTTCATGATATGTGTGTGTGTGCGTGTGTGTGTGCATGCATATGTGTGTATGTGCTTATGTGTGTGTGTATATACATGCATATACACAAACTGACAAAGAGCGAAGGATATCCACATGTATATGCTTAAACAAAGCATGCATATGT
>NW_026323241.1:0-476 GCF_001194135.2 Octopus bimaculoides
ACACACACACACGCTAACATATAGACACATTAACAAGTGAAATGGTAACAAAGCATTCAAACTGAATAAGAAATTGTCTTCATCAGGAAATATTCTTCTTTGGTAAGAATTCTAATGATACAGTTCCATTCATGCTTTGTCTGTCGGCTGTTCTGGTAACGGTGGTGCCGAGGGGAAATTATAGTAAGGATAAGCAGGAGCAAAGTTCAGTTCCCCTTGTGTGTATTTGTCATCCCCTTCATCTGAGATGTTCACTTTGCCAAAGACACATTCTTCATATGCTGGAGGAGCTGAAGGAACTGCAAAAGATTACAGAAATGAGATTATAGGTTAATGAATTGCATGTGTGTGTGTGTCTGCATTTCTACAACATCACAGAAGAAATCAACTGTCAAAAGAGATCAGGTAACAAGAGAACCTCCTTGTAGTAATTCTATCCACTAGAAAGAGCTGCCAAATCTTCAATTCATACCCTA
>NW_026323242.1:0-227 GCF_001194135.2 Octopus bimaculoides
TACATACATGCGAACTCGTTTTCGAGTCTTGCCATCACCTGATCGAAAGTCCCACACATGTAGAGTCTATGACCAGTCCTCTTTCTAATAGGTCTTACTATATTTTCCAAGCGCATACATACATGCATACATACACATGTACACATATTGTCGGACGGCTATTGGCTGCTCATGAGCTCTTTTGCTCTTTGACATACATACATACATACATACATACATACATACAT
>NW_026323244.1:0-465 GCF_001194135.2 Octopus bimaculoides
GGTCTGGGAATCAAAACCGCGATCCTATGACCGCGAGTCCGCTGCACTAAACACTGGGCCATTATGCCTCCACTCACTGTGCACATATAAACTTTAATATGAATTATAAATAAGGCAACAAGGTAGCAGGATCACAAGCTTTCCGGGCAAAATGCATTGCAACATTTCATGTCTGTACACTCTGAGTTCAAATTTCTGTGAGATCCAACTGTGTCTTTCATCTTTTCACTGATGATAAAATAAGTCCCATTTGAACGCTGGGGTCGATGTAATTGACCTGTCCCTGCTTCCAAAATTGCTGGCTTTGTGCCAGAATTTGAAATCAATATGAATTACAAATAGAAAATTTATACCCAGAACCTGGAACCATGTGGTTGGTAAGCAAGCTACTTACCACACAGCTACTCCTACATGGTTATCTTCATCATCATCATCATCATCGTTTAACGTCCGCTTTCCATGCTA
>NW_026323245.1:0-286 GCF_001194135.2 Octopus bimaculoides
ATATATATATGTATATATATATTTACTTACATATATATGTATAATATATATGCATATAGATATAAATATAAATGTATGTATATGTATATATGTGTGTTTCCGTATATATATATATATATATATATATTTGTGTGGATGTATAATCACATGTGTGTATTAACCTAAAACTAGCAATCAGTCGACCAATAACACCGTCATCAGCGTACACCAAACACGTTAACGCAAATCAATGAACCAACACGGTAATCTAAAGCAATTATATACCTCTACATACGTACATACATAC
>NW_026323246.1:0-267 GCF_001194135.2 Octopus bimaculoides
GATGAGACAGGCCGACATGAATGGAATGATGGAACATATACGCACACATACATACACATACATACACACATAGTCACACACAAACACATATTGTGAATATTTGTATAAGAATGTATGTATGTACGTATGTTTGTATGTATATGCATGTATGTACATATGTATACGTCTCTCATTCTCTCTCTCTCTCAATATATATATATGTATTTATAGATATGCACACACACACACACACATATGTATATTTATAACTATGCACACACACACACT
>NW_026323247.1:0-207 GCF_001194135.2 Octopus bimaculoides
GATGATGATGATGATGATGATGATGATGATGATAACGATGTTGTTCCGTTTCAGGAAATTAGGGCGTCGATTAAATGATCCATCTGTCGCCATGATAAAGACGAAATCCCAAAGTAATTTTAGTTTTAGTCGAGAGAGCAGCTTAAATCAATAGAGTAAGAAACCGAATAAAAGATACACAGATAAAGAAGACACACACACACACAC
>NW_026323248.1:0-236 GCF_001194135.2 Octopus bimaculoides
TTGTATGCATTCCCAGTTTACACACGCAAATTAACAGGTAAAATATGTATCAAAAAAAAAAAATAAATAAATAAAATTAAATTTAAAAATACATGAAAAATAAAAATAAAAATAAAAATAAATTCATGAATGGATGTTGTTTTCACAGTGATAATGCCATTCTCAGTACATGAGTCGTTCCTGTTAACACGATTTTATTATTATTATTATTATTATTATTATTATTATTATTATTA
>NW_026323249.1:0-514 GCF_001194135.2 Octopus bimaculoides
AAATAAGTAAATGAGTGGAAATTTTACCAGTGAGTGTGTTAAATTATAAGCCACTAAAAGAGAATGACTCCCCAGACACAATAGAATATGCTTCAACACACGAACTCACATGAAGAATCTTGCAAACCAAATCCCAAAACGAAATACATACACACACACACACGCACATATATATGTGTGTGTGTGTGTGTGTGTGTGTGTGTGTATGTACATAGGCATATGCTTGCATGCACTTGGATAGATAGATAGATAGATAGATAGATAGATAGATAGATAGATAGATAGATAGATAGATAGATAGATAGATAGATAGGTTGAGTGATGATAATCTACACGGAGCTTAATATAATATATAATATAAATAATATATAAATATATATGTACATACATATTTATGTAT
Source organism: Octopus bimaculoides (assembly GCF_001194135.2). NCBI lineage: Eukaryota > Metazoa > Mollusca > Cephalopoda > Octopoda > Octopodidae > Octopus > Octopus bimaculoides. The sequence goes on from NW_026323249.1 coordinate 401, forward strand.
ATACACACGCATATATGGGCACAGGACACCACAGAACGTAAACAACATGAAATACGAAAACATGAAATACGAACTTTTTTGGCGAACAACGAAAGAAACAAATGGAAAATAAGA
>NW_026323249.1:1913-2206 GCF_001194135.2 Octopus bimaculoides
ATATATATATATATACTATCTACCAAATCCACTCACAAGGCTTTGGTCGGCCCGAGGCTATAGTAGAAGACACTTGCCCAAGGTGCTACGCAGAGGGATTTGAACCCGGAACCATGTGATTGGGAAGTAAGCTTCTTACTACACACCCACGCCTATATATTCTTGATATATAAAATTTGTACACCACTATAAATAATCTACACATACGCATATGTGTATATAAATACATATGCGCATATGTATGTACATATGTAAACATACACACATATTCAAATATGCATATACACACACAC
>NW_026323250.1:0-209 GCF_001194135.2 Octopus bimaculoides
ACCTTTTTTAATTATAATGTTACTTAGTAAATAAAAATCAAATAATTTTTAACATTCAAATTTTATCCTTTGCTTCAATATTTTAAGTAAAAATTCTCGTGTTCTGTACTTTACGTGATGCAATAAGCTGTCCTGAACTTTTCCAAGTGTAATAACTTATCCTATAATTTTCCAGGTTTATAATCTTAAGAATATTATTTCTCTTGCTC
>NW_026323251.1:0-227 GCF_001194135.2 Octopus bimaculoides
ATATATATATATGTATACATACATATATTGAGAAAGTCTTTTACGTTTCGAGCCTACGCTTTTCTATAGAAATGAACCCAAAAATAAACCGGAAGAGAAAATAGAAAATGTTTAGTGGCTAACAATCTATCATGGCGTTATTCGGACATACATGTATAAATGTGTTCATAGATATGCACGTAGGTAAGTAGATAGATAGATAGATAGATAGATAGATAGATAGATAG
>NW_026323252.1:0-168 GCF_001194135.2 Octopus bimaculoides
TATCTCTAGAAACTTTAGTAGATAAGCACAACTATACAATTTTATTATTAGTGATAAATTATACATTAATATACCCTGCCTTTAAACCTAATATTATATTATAATACCCGATCATACTGAAATTTATAATTTATTTAAACCAGAAAAATGTATGTCTAAGAAAATGGC
>NW_026323252.1:178-669 GCF_001194135.2 Octopus bimaculoides
GAAAAATGTATGTCTAAGAAAATGGCTACATTTGAAAGCATTGTATGTGAGTTTATTTATTGACTTACCCTTAGAGAATAATATAAAAATAATTCTAGATTACACAGTGAGTAATATCTCTTACCTTTGTCATAAGGGAAAGATTTACCAATAATTGACCATTCTAACGAATATTGCTTTTTTTGTTCCTTCAGTTCCCAAATTAATTTACTATGAACAACCCACGTATATGCTAACATCTGCTTGAGTCTTTACCTGACATTGATAAACTACATTCTTCAAGCTCACATTTGGGCCTTCAAACTTCAATCTTCTGGGGTTAACCTCTGTTACTGTAATCATAGTACGATTATTATTATTATTATTATTATTATTATTATTATTATTATTATTATTATTATTATTATTATTACTATTATTATTATTCATATCAGGGTTCTTATCACTATCCTCCCCAATTCCCTTTGATTTAAGTATTTTAAAATTATGAG
>NW_026323253.1:0-434 GCF_001194135.2 Octopus bimaculoides
CGAGAATGGTGCTGCTTATCTAAAATGCACTCCACTTTCGTTCATCTGCACAACGAATATTGCGAGACGTTGCGTTCTTGAGAAAAAAAACTTCATTTCACGTTGTTCTTCGATCATTTCGTCATCTGACATGTAGCAAGTCGAACAAATAGTATTCTTTGAAATTCTATAGGGTTTTGCCATGTCATTATTAACATTATCTATTAACTTCACTAATCTAATCCGCCAAAGTTTACTTTATATTAATAAATTAGTTTTCCATAGTACTATTGCTGAATTTGTGCTATTTGTGCTATATAGTATTATTTGTGAATTACAAACATTTTATTACTATAAGCAAACTAGTTTATTTGTTGATCAGCGAGAAAATGCACAACCCTCACACGTCGTCTAACAATGGAAGGGTTCATGATGTATATATATATATATGTATA
>NW_026323254.1:0-1169 GCF_001194135.2 Octopus bimaculoides
ATATATATATATATATATATATATATATATATATATATATTTATTAATATCAGTTTTATTCCTTTCAATCTGGTGACCCTCAATATCGCATTGAACAACTTTAGATCATAGATTAAGGCAAAATAAGATCCAAACACTAGATACATTCTACATTCAAGAACTAAATTAAATATTTTCATGTGTTCCATGTTACAGCAACGACAGAACAATATAACTCACCATCCACTCCTTACATAACTAGTACAGTTACACCAATGACAAACATCATAACCAAGACATCATCTCCTACTAAGATTATAACCACCATGACCAACAAATTACCTGCAACTACATTCCGTACACAAGCATTTTCGTCCACATTTCTCGGCAAAACACCTTCAATATTACCAAGCACTCCATCAATGAGACACCAAACACAGGTAACAACTATAAAGCAAACAAGGATGAAGGCATTACAAAACATGACACAATCAACCATTACAGTGACGAGAAAATCAGTGCCAACAATAATAACATCAACAAAAGCAACAATAACAGTACCCATGACAAGGACAACAGCATCCATACCATCGCCAACGGCATCGCTACCATCACCAACATTATCTATACCAACAACAACAAAAACATCCATGCAATCAATGAAAACATCAACACCAACAAGAATGGCAACAACATCAATACCATCCAAAAAAAAATTAATGCCGACACCAACAACATCAATACCATCAGTAAGGACATCACTACCATCAGCAACTACGTCAATACCATCAGCAACAACGTCAATACCATCAGCAACTACATCAATACCATCAGCAACAACATCAATACCATCAGCAACAACATCAATACCATCAGCAACAACGTCAATAACATCAGCAACTACATCAATACCATCAGCAACAACATCAATATCATCCGCAACAACGTCAATACCATCAGCAGCAACATCAATACCATCAGCAACAACGTCAATACCATCCGTAACAACGTCAATACCATCCGCAACAACGTCAATACCATCAGCAAGAACGTCAATACCATCAGCAAGAACGTCAATACCATCAGCAACAACGTCAATACCATCAGCAACTACATCAATACCATCAACTACATCAATAACATCCGCAACAACATCAATACCATCCGCAACAACGTCAATACCATCAGCA
>NW_026323255.1:0-263 GCF_001194135.2 Octopus bimaculoides
CCGCGAGTCCGCTGCCCTAACCACTGGGCCATTGCGCCTCCACAGTGTTAATATAAAGCAATCGAAAAGCAATCGTCACTGACCGAAGTAGTGAAAATACTACCAAAGTGTTCTGTTAGGGAAGCTTTTAAAACTTCAAATACCCAGGAGTATGTGGTAACTTAAGACGCAACCACCCAAGAAGTCACATCTTAATTCGTTTAATTGAAAGCAGTTATTCACTGTTAGGATTCTATAGTTAATTAGAAAATAGTGGAAATGGG
>NW_026323256.1:0-223 GCF_001194135.2 Octopus bimaculoides
TCTTCCGTTATCCTATGTAAAAGCAGAAATCCCTTCTAAGTTAACATATTTTGACAAAAGTAAAAACGTATCATAAAGTAACATGAATAATTAGTCAATAATTTGTACATAGGTTGGAGTGGCAAAATAGATGGGACAAAAGGGGAGCAAACTGATGGATGGGCAAAACGGCATCAAAAAGGTGGATGGTGGGTGTAGGATTATTGAAGAGCATATTTACCAT
>NW_026323257.1:0-473 GCF_001194135.2 Octopus bimaculoides
CTCACAACGCCCGGTCTGGGAATAGAAACCGCGATCCTACGACCGCGAATCCGCTGCCTTAACCACTGGGCCATTGCGCCTCCACGTCTTGAAAGTAGGACATATTGGAACGTGTAGTTAACCGTGTAGGAATGAGTAGGAGATTGAGAATGGTCTAGATTTTGGCAAAAGTGGATTATCAGAATGTTCAGAATGCCGGTCAAAATGCCTTGCGTTATTTCCGACGATCCTCTTACCGTGTGAGTTCAAAGCTCATTGAGGTCAACATGGCCCTTTATGCATCCGGGTTCGATCAAATATCAGTAAATTTTCAGTCTATTTGATTACTAGATCTATCAGAGCGTTAGTTCAAATGTTTTGTAATATCTCTTCCGGATCTTTACATTCTACGTTTGCGAAAGAGTACAACAGGGGGTCGCCACTACCCCTTGCTGGAGCCTCGTGGAGCTTTAGGTGTTTTCGCTCAATAAACA
>NW_026323258.1:0-511 GCF_001194135.2 Octopus bimaculoides
TATATATATAAATGTATACATATACATATATATTTATATATATACATATATATTTATATATATACGTATATATGTACATATATATGTATATATATATATGCATATATATGTATATATATGTGTATATTTATATATATATATACATGTATATATATATACATATGTGTATATACATATATAGATGTGTGTATATATATATACATACATACATACGAGTGTGTGTTTTTGTGTGCAAGTGCAAATACACAGTAACTTGGTATTTCTGGTTTAATGCGGATTGTAGACCTTTAATAGATATTCTTTTGCTTTTTGTCATTCTAGATGTTCTTATTTAATTTGGAAAAATGGTAATATTTTGAAGAAGTACAGAAACCCATATTTCCTCAATACGATATTCTTTTATCGAGAAATTCCTGTATTTGTTACTGCTTGTATCCTGTTCTGTTGCTTATTTACGATGACTCACTCCATTAACCTTGGTTTCACATATATATATATGTGAAATTTGTTT
>NW_026323259.1:0-205 GCF_001194135.2 Octopus bimaculoides
TAAATGTATTCGTGTACGCTTCTATGGTTCTATGTGTGTATGTGCGTGTGTGCGACTGTGAAAAGAATTATATGGTTCTCCGAACTTCATAACCACCCGGTATGCTTGCATTCACAGATACATACAGATGTACGCACATATGTATATATATATACTGCATATATATACATACATACATACATACATACATACATACATACATACA
>NW_026323260.1:0-607 GCF_001194135.2 Octopus bimaculoides
CTGACATTCATTCAGGTGCTGTTTCGTGTAAATGATAATAGTTCGCCACCCTCAACAACAAATGGATAGCTAATTTAACTTCTATCTATACAATTTTCACTAAGGTTAAATCCTAGCCATTTACATTCCAAATGCACATACTTTACATATTCTCCTCAATTTTGAAATACTTGATTATTCTGTAGAACTTAGCAAAGAAATTAGTAATCTTATCAATCCTCCGTTCACTACACACAATTTGTATCTCCCGAAGCTCGAAGACGGAGATAGCTACGTGTCCGATTTGCATAAACAGGACCTGCCATAATGCTAAATAACTATTATTGAATGTGTTCGATGTGATATACCCGAGTTGTTTAATTCCATTCCATATTTGCATGTGGACTAATTAATAACGTAAAAATTCTTTTTTTTTAACTTACAGTAATATAGTTTGTTTGAAGCACTGTGATGTTTCTGGAGCACTTTCTAAATATTATGCTTCAATGCCCATGGGGTGCAGTATATGACACTCGACAAATATATATATATTTGCGTGCGCCTGTACAAATATGTGTATATAGGCGGATAAGTACATAAACACATATATCTATATCAATATCTATCT
>NW_026323261.1:0-306 GCF_001194135.2 Octopus bimaculoides
TTATACAGGGCTGCAAGAAGTGCTCAGAATAATTGAGACAAGAGTAAAATTATTAGTTATAGAATAAAAACGTCAGGTTAACGACTCAACCTGCCACACTCCCTCAATGATCATATATAAGAAATACAACATAATCCACCAAACATAAGGAATGAAGGGATATAAGAATAACGTAAGAAAAATAAAATAAATAAAAGAATAAGAGATTTATAAGAGTAAGATGCAAGATATAGAACAAATGATATAACAATTTATGCACAAATATATTATTTCAACCGATAACATACAAATAAATTAAGAATAATA
>NW_026323262.1:0-298 GCF_001194135.2 Octopus bimaculoides
CATACATATATATATATATATTACGTGTGTATATAGCACGTGATCATATAAATTATATTCCGTATATTACATAGGTTTTGCATGTGTGTGTGCATCAATTATGTGTGTGTATTAACATGTTTTACTGGATTTATGATATTACTCTACGCTTGCATATGTGCATGCGCTTTAAAATGCAAAACCGTGAACGATAATAAGTATATGTATGTATGTATGTATATATGAATGAATGTATGTATATGTGGTTAGGGTATAATTTGACTGCCATTTCTAGTATATATATATATATATATATATA
>NW_026323263.1:0-502 GCF_001194135.2 Octopus bimaculoides
TCCAACTATGATTGACATTGAGTGTTGGTTTGTTTACCTGCCAGTAACAAAGAAGCTCAGGAAATAGCGTCCGGTAGAATACCGCATTTTGAAGAACATGTATACTGGCGTTGAATTGTGTAACATCATTTCAACATTCCATCAACCGAATCCTAACATAAGAATAAGAGATATTAGACACATAAATATAAGCACACTGTTTCAATAAGGTAGAATGAATTACACACCCACATATGCTCACATATGTACATATAAAATGTTTATATAAAATGTTTAAATATTTATAAGTAGAGCACACTCTACTTATAGACAAAATAATTTTTGCCTGCCATTAAAGATTGTACGTAATATAACTGTCAAGTTAATCAACCATTTTCTGTTTATTTTATACTTTACATGTAAAGTTACATATAGATTAAGAGAGAGGGGGCAGGTGGATAGAGAGACAGACAGACTGATAAAAAGATAGATAGATAGATAGATAGATAGATAGATAGATAGA
>NW_026323264.1:0-424 GCF_001194135.2 Octopus bimaculoides
TATATACATATGAATTTCTATGCAAGTGTAAATAATGTGAGAATGTCAAAGATGTAGCATTATGAAATTTATACAGATGAGTGTGTGTGTGAATGGTACTATACGTAGACTTGTTAGTGTGAGTATTATTACACGTGCGAGCGTGTCATTATGTGTGTGCTAATGTGGGAAGCATTGAGGCTGAAGTGTCAGGAAGTGGAGTGAGGGCAGGAATAGAATTAATTATTTATACTTCATAGTTGGTGTAGTTATATACTCATAGAAATACTCAGGCTGAACTACATTATATATAAGTTCACGCTTAGAGACACAGAAATGTAGGTGATTTTAAGTAATATTCATATGTATATATAAGGTAAAAATTATATATCTCCCTGTGTAGATGATTGTAAATATATATATATATATATATATATATTATTAT
>NW_026323265.1:0-213 GCF_001194135.2 Octopus bimaculoides
ATAATGTAAATAATGTACATAATTCCTCATCTCTTAAATATAGAACAGTGGTAGGTGATAGTAAAGATGATAAAAATTACATAGATGGACTCTAAGTATATGATACATGCTTAAACACACAAACATAATTACTATTTAAGTAGACGGATAAACTTAATAAACAGCTGGTAAGGAAAAATAAGGAAACTGTAGATTTACATAACCAAATGTATA
>NW_026323266.1:0-358 GCF_001194135.2 Octopus bimaculoides
TAGATAGATAGATAGATAGATAGATAAATAGATAGATAGATAGATACATTAGACAGGTAATCGGCAACAAGAACGAACAAACGCATAGCTTTGAATCATACGGAATATGAGTGAAATAATGAATAGTGCGGCTAACAACAAAGCGACGGGGTTAAATATTTCCCCATAGAAAACGAGGAGAAAAGGAAAAGACCAGTTTCCACCTGCTCACATTGTTAAAATTTATTTTCATTCCGTCTTCCCTGGATACCTACATATGTTTGTGCATATATGTTTTACATCTATACGTATGTATGTATGTATGTATTTATGTATTATGTACGTACGTACGTACGTATATATGTTTGTATATATGTAT
>NW_026323267.1:0-203 GCF_001194135.2 Octopus bimaculoides
CGTTTGTGAAGAAACGTTACTGCACGGGCTACATAGCTCGGAAGTGTGAGAGCCTCTCCAGATCGGGAGAGGACAGTTGCAGTACAGCAGACATGTGATTAGAATACCACTAGAAAGAATCACAAGACGGATTCTTCAAGCGGAGCCAACTGGTAGGATGTTGTTGTTGGCACTCCGTCGCTTACGACGTCGAGGGTTCCAGT
>NW_026323268.1:0-435 GCF_001194135.2 Octopus bimaculoides
ACACACACACACACACACACACACACACACACACACATAAATACATGTGTATCTACGCGTGTGTATGTGTTTAGAGATAGCCATGTACTTATGAAGTTCGCTTAGCAACCACCTGATTCTCTGTTTCGATTCTAATTTGCGATATAATAAATGTCATGGTCGTGCCTATAATAAGCAAAGATATTGACAAATAGCTGAAAGAGATTGGAATAAAATGCCCTGTAGAGCTCCTACAAAAAGTTTGTCAAAGAGGGTCAGCAAGGATTATCAGGAGGGTTGTAAGCACCAGAAAGACAACTGAAAACTTGTGAACACCTAAAGTTACAGGTAGTAACCCGCTACCCAGTTAAATCCTGCCAAGAATAAGACCGAACCTGAGTCATACCAATAATAATGATAATAATAATAATAATGATAATAATAATAATAATAATA
>NW_026323269.1:0-363 GCF_001194135.2 Octopus bimaculoides
TTGAGTTTCCGTCTACTAAATCCACTCACAAGGCTTTGGTCGGCCCGAGGTGGGACTGCATCTGGTGCCACGCAGGAGCCACGCAGTGGGACTGCATCTAGAATCATGTGATTTGGAAGCAAACTTCTTACTACACACATCCATGCTGGGGAATTCTAAAAAGAATGAAACAGCAGTCTGCATGATTACCATCCACTAGAATCTTTAGGACGTTCGCAAAAAGTACCTAAGTACATTAAATATGTGTACATTATGAATCTTCTTCCTTATTTGAAAGTTCTGATATCACACCCACCAACACCATCATTTAATTCGTTGTAATGATAGATACTACATCCACCACCGCCACCACTACTCCAACCA
>NW_026323270.1:0-225 GCF_001194135.2 Octopus bimaculoides
AATGTACTTCTGCTTTAGAGTTAAGCCTCTTGGGTGAATTCAGAGGGTAAAAAATCAATAAAACCATGACAGGCTAATGCAGTCAGGCTAAGGGCTCCGAGGAAGCTATAGGATGTTGCACAAGAACTCAGCTGTGAGCCCACTGATTGTTGTAAAAGAAACAGCTGCCAGCTAACGAATGTGATTATGTAACTGCTCTTCAGTTATCACTTCCAAATTTTTCTC
>NW_026323271.1:0-219 GCF_001194135.2 Octopus bimaculoides
TTTTCATATTCAAAAGAGACAGAGACTTCAAATTCGATATATCGATTTAGACGGTTATTCCAACCTCTAACTCTACTGACCTATATATATATATACACACACACACACCCATGTGTGTGTGTGTGTGAGAGAGAGAGAGAGAGAGAGATGAGAAAATGATATAAATGACATCTGCAAATTGCTGAAAATAGCAAACTGCTTTGGGTATTCATTCCTTTA
>NW_026323272.1:0-287 GCF_001194135.2 Octopus bimaculoides
CCTTTGCTGAAAGTGAGGTCTACAACTGCCAAAGGGGACAGATTTTCTTGAACCTTAAGCTAACCTCTCTTCAAATGTCCTCTTGTTGCTAATCGTGAGTTATTTTAAAACAGAATGTGTGTGTGTGTGTGTGCATATATCTGGTTTGTGTGTTGCGTTGAATTCCAAACTACTAACAATATGGTAGACATCTCCCTAGTCTTCAGAAAGCATAAAAATATACTTTAATGATTGTACTGTGGTAGTACAAGTAAGTACAACATAGCCTGGGCCATAATTGACCTAAA
>NW_026323273.1:0-332 GCF_001194135.2 Octopus bimaculoides
AAAAGTAGAAAATAAAAATAGGATTAATAGTAATTGAGAACGGTGGGGGGTGAATAGTTAAGTCCATCAAGCTAAAAAAAAAATATTTTGGAGTGGTCAGTATTGTGTTCTTGCCAAAAGGTAACCTGTGCCTTGCTTATTTATATAAATGCTACTAATTCAATTCTTACAGGTGGTATGGCATACATATACTCAAACGCGCGCACACACACATATGTGCATATATACATAAATATACACATACTGATATGCTTGTATGCCTCTTAACTTTTATGACAATGCATGTGCGCACACACACACACACACACACACACACACACACATATATATAT
>NW_026323274.1:0-230 GCF_001194135.2 Octopus bimaculoides
CAAAGAAAAAGTAGAACGACAATAATGAGTTTATTTTTACATAATCATATTAATTTCTCATTTTTAATTATCAGCGACAGGAAGAGGAGTAGTAAGAGCAAATGTTGCAGTAGTGATGTTGTTGTTGATGATGCTTAATGATGATGATGATGATGATGATTATGGGTAGGAGGAGGTGGAGACAGATAAGGGCTACGATGATGATGTTATTCATCACCATCATCATCATC
>NW_026323275.1:0-749 GCF_001194135.2 Octopus bimaculoides
TGTGTGTGTGTGTGTGTGTGTGTGAATGTAACGTTCATTCAAGAAATCTTGAGACTTTTTTGGGGAGAGGCAGTCATGAATTTCAAAGAAGTACAAAACTCTAACTTCCTTCGAAGTAGGATCCTCTGACTTGTAGTGTTCCAGCCACTTCGTGAAGGCGCCATTGATATTCTTCAAAGTGAAGATGTCCAGGACCCTTGTCACACTCTCCTTCATCTTGTTACTGTTTTCAAAACGACTGCCCCTGAGGTTCTCCTTCGTCTTGAGAAACAACCAAAGGTCACGGGATGCAAGGATGGGCTGTAGGGATGGTGCGGGGGGGGTAGCTTTTAGGCCCATCTCTGTCAAATAGTTGGTTACCAGAATAGAATTATGGACTGGTGCATTGTCTTGGTAGAGGTGCCACCAACCCCAATGGAAGACCTCTGGCTTTTGCGCCGAAATCTCTCTCTGAACTCCCTGATAACTTCTACAAATTACTCTTTGTTGACTGTCTAGCCAGAGGGAACCCAGTGGATGTAGATCATGCCTTTGCTGTCAAAAAAGGGGATCAGACTGAGCTTCTTGGTGGACGTCCTTTGCTTGGTCTTCTTGAGTTTGAGGAACCGGAATGCTTTCTTTAAACATGGGCACTCAGTCTCATTGTCTCTGGATCATAACAGTAGATTCAGCTTTCGTCATAGGTCACCAGACTCGAGTACTCTTAGATTGGATGTGTGCATATATATATATATATATATATATATATA
>NW_026323276.1:0-501 GCF_001194135.2 Octopus bimaculoides
TGAGCACCTGGTAAAGCTTGGGTACACAAATTGCTATGATGTTTGGGTACCACATGAGTTGAGTGAGAAGAACCTTTTGGGTTGCATTTCAATCTGTGATTCGCTTTATAAACGGAATGAAAACGCGCCTTTTTTAAAGCAAATTGAGATAAGAAATGGATTATCTATCGAAATGTTCAGAGAAAGCGATCCTGGAGTAAGTGACATGAGCCACCCTTAGCCACCCCAAAAGAAGGTCTTCACCCTAAAAAAGTCTTGCTTTGTGTCTGGTGGGACTGGAAAGGAATTCTGTACTATGAGCTTCTCCCAAGTAACCAGACAATTAACTCTGAGAAATACTGCACACAACTGGATGAATTAAAAGCAGCAATTCAAAAGAAACGTCCAGAATTGGCCAACAAGAAGGGTGTTGTTTTCCAGCATGATAATGCAAGACCACACGTTTCTTTGAGAACCAGACAAAAATTACTGCAGCTCGGATGGGATGTGTTACCCCACCCT
>NW_026323277.1:0-230 GCF_001194135.2 Octopus bimaculoides
ACACACACAAACACACACACAAACGCACACATATGCATACAAATGCACCACACACATGCACACATATTACACACCACATACATGTATGCAAGCATGCATGTATGTATGTATGTATGTGTATGTATGTTTGTCTATTTGTCTGTCTGTTTGTATGTCCGCATCTATGTATGTGTGTATGTATATATGTCTGTCTGTCTGTATATATGCATGTATGTATGCACACATATATG
>NW_026323278.1:0-3268 GCF_001194135.2 Octopus bimaculoides
TATATATATAGTCGTAGGAGTGGCTGTGTGGTAAGTAACTTGCTTATCAACCACGTGGTTCCGGGTTCAGTCTTGCGTGGCATCTTGGGCAAGTGTCTTCTACTATAGCCTCGGGCCGACCAAAGCCTTGTGAGTGGATTTGGTAGACGGAAACTGAAAGAAGCCCGTTGTATATGTGTGTATATATATACATATATATATATGTATGTGTGTGTATATGTTTGTGTGTCTCTGTTTGTCCCCCCACCATCGCTTGACAACCAATGCTGGTGTGTTTACGTCCCCGTAAACTAGCGGTTCGGCAAAAGAGATCGATAGAATAAGTACTAGGCTTACAAAGAATAAGTCCTGGGGTCGATTTGCTCGACTAAAGGCGGTGCTCCAGCATGGCCACAGTCCCATGACTGAAACAAATAAAAGAGTAAAGAGAAAAGAGAATATAGATATAGAAATAAATGAATAATAATGGATGAAATGTGCAAATACTAAACTATTACAGCCGTTTCTACCATGAGGCTGTCAATGATATATGGGGATGAACAAACATTGGACAGGGATTGGACAATCGTTGAGCCTGAAGGCTTCTTCAGAGATTCCAAATGTTAGGAAACTAACATGTGGGAAAGTAAGTTAAAATAATAGAGTAAGATAAAATGAAAATAATGTAATAGAAATAGTAAGGAATTGTAAGATCTTCCTGTTAAGGTGCTATTATAATCCATGGTATTACGTCTCAGGAGAAATTTCCGCAGGTTGCCGTTTACATCGTGTTTCCATTATACTGGGGGGAAATAGCGAGGGTGATATGTTGTGTGGTGAGTTTAATGGAATGGTCCATGTCACAGGGGTCAGAAGTTAGAGGCTAAGCGCTCTTTAATAGATATAGCATTATAAAAGGAGTTGGCAGAAATAAGTTAAATTGAACCTGTTATCCCACTACACATAGAGGTACTGGGATTAGGTTTCTGTCAATAAGTAACAAATAAATACATCGCACAAAGATTTTACCTAACTTTTCTTTCATTGAAATGCTTATGTATTAAATCTCTCCTAACAAGTTCAATTTAAATTATTTCTGCCAACTCCATTTATAATGCTATATCTATTAAATACCGGTTAGCCTCTAACTTCTGACCCCTGTGACATGGACCATACCATTAAATTCACCACAGAGCATATTACCCTCGCTATTTCCCCAAGTATAATGGAAACACGATGAAAACTGCAGCGTTTATTTACCATAAGATGTAATACCATGGATTATAATACCATTTTTTTTACTATTTCTATTAAATTATTTTTATTTTTATCTTATCTTACTCTATTATTCTAACTTCCTTTCCCAATGTTAGTTTCCTAACATTTGGACTCTCTGAAGAAGTCTTGGTGCTCAACCATTGTCCAATCCCTGTCCAATGTTTGTTCATCCCTGTATATCACTGACATAATGAGGATAACTTGGAAGATTTGGCAGCGTCATGGTAGAAACGGCTGTAAGAGTTTAGTATTCGTACACTCATCTACTTTTATATATATATGTATAAATATATATATATATAAATATATATATATATGTGTGTGTGTGTGTGTGTGTGTGTGTGTGTGTGTGTGTGTGTGTGTATGAATTGTATATATTGTATGTATATGTATATATATATATATATATATATATATATATATATATATATATATATATACATACAATATATATCTGTACATATAAATTTGACATGGGCGATTCTTGTATATTTTCTTGTCTTGGGATTCATTGTCAAACGGCTGGGTGGAATTGCGCGAAAAATCACATTGATGTGTAGAATGATCCGGTGGTGTTTCTGGGCTTTGTATTTTTTCATTGCTCCCAGGGTTACCAAGATAATCTACTATAATAATACTCTTGTGTTTATGAAAGAGAAAGGAAGGGGTGATAGATGAATAAGGAAGGAAGGGGTGATGTCATAATTGGTAGTGGGATGATGAAAATTGTACGCTGAAAAAATAAATCAAACAACGTTTCAACTGGTTGAATATATGTGTGTGTATGTAAAAGGTGGGTATGTGAATGTGTGTGTGCGTGTGCGCGCGCAATGGAAGTGGGATGGTTAACATTCAACGCTGAAAAGGAAAATCAAACAGCGTTTCAACTCTGTGTATTTGGTATTTATTTACCATCTCTTGTGACCTTAAGGCAGACAAGAAGGAAGGAAAACTTTAAAATTCATTTGAAGGAAAGAAGCAGTCAAAGGATGTTAGTTGCGGATAGATTTTTCACAAAATATTAGTAATAAAAGAATTATTAAACCAAAATCTTGGTTTTGTACCTTATTTATATGTAAAATACTACAATTAGCCGTCATTTTTGACGGCACGGGACCCAGCTAGTATGCACACACACACACACACACACACACACACACACATAAATATATATATAAAACGGCAGCATTACCACCGAGATAATCTCAGACTGTTCTATATCTAATAACATATCTAAGCAGATAAGGTTAAAAAGTCCCATTGCTTCACAACTGATTCTGTCAGTTTTATCTTACCGAGCATTTACCTCTAGCTTTAGTGTCAAATAATTGATCAAATTAAAGCTTACATCAAACTAGACGAGACTTTCACGCCTGAGTCATATTATCTTCGCCATTATGTATCCACTACGTTAAGACTATCATTTCTGCTCCAGATCGATCACTCCATTAACTTATATAAACTATATTTAGCATAAAGGAATTAATTCTAATTCGGCCTAAGTCTTAATATATAATAATCTGAATTGAACGTTTCTGATAAACTGCATGGCATAAAATCAGTAAGAATTGAGTAATTACCTCAAATCAGTTTATTTCACATTAAGCGAACTATGGCTAGGAACGAGATTGCACACGTAAACTACTGCTACTTTTTCACATTCACTAATATAACTTGTTTGATTAAGAAGTGAGGAATTTTAAACAGACGTGATATTTCTCTTTCTGTCAATTTATTAGTCTAAGATTCGTTATAAGCGTAGGTGCGGCTGTCTGGTAAGAAGCAAGCTCCCCAACCACATGGTTCCGCGTTCAGTCGAACTGCGCGCCACTTCTGCTATAGCCTCTGGCCGATCAAAGCTTTGTGAGTGGATTTGGTAGACAGCAAGTGAAAGAAACCTGTTGTGTGTGTGTGTGTGTGTATATATATATATATATATATATATACATATATATATACACACACATACATACATAAATACATACATATGTATGTATATATATATATATAT
>NW_026323278.1:3470-6718 GCF_001194135.2 Octopus bimaculoides
GTCAACGTTATATATAAAAATGTTCCTTAATCCCCTGAGATTGCAGATACTATTTCTGAATCTCTTTGATTCTTTAGATGTGCTGGCCTCCTGGTAATTAATCGATATTATTTAATATATGATTAATTACCATATTTTATAATAATGTATTACCCATTACCAATTTCTCATACTGAATATATACGACGCAGTAAATATTTTCTGCAGATATATTCCTGGAATTAGCGCGCCAAAACGAAGACTTTTGAATTTTACCATTAAGCTGTAATTAGCAGAACCATATACACGCGTACCCATGGCGGTGGACAACTCTGTATACGATTCTGATGATTGCGGTTACATTACGAATCAAGCTGAAGAGGAATAGACAATCGGTAAGATTCGTTAAATCTTTTAGGTGATTTTAAATGTCTTGCCCGCTTACGTTTTGGTATGCTGCTATATTTCATGTTGAGAACAATTTAGGTCTTAATAGACACAAGATGTGATCTATTTCTAGCACATTAATTGTCCACGTTAGTGGTCAACGTTATATATAAATCATCGATATATATATATATATATATATATATATATATATATATATATATATATATATATATATATATATATATATCGATGAGTGTGTGTGTTTGTGTTTGTGCCCCCATCGCGGCTTGGCAACCTGTGTCGATGTAGTTTACATCCACGTAACGTAGTGGTTCGGCAAAAAACATCGACAGAATAAGTACTAGACTTCAAAAACGTAAGTCCCGAAGTTGATTTGTTCGACTAAAAGTCTTCAGAGTGGTGTTCCAGCATGGCCGCAGTCAAATGATTGAAACAAGTAAACGAATGAAAAGAATGCCGGACAAAATATTTACCTACATATGTCTCGGCTCTTTACTTTCCGGGTTCAAATTCTATCAAGGTCGGCTTTCCTTTTTATCCTTTGGGGTCTATGAAATAAGCACTAGTTGAATTTTTGAGTTGATGTGATCAACTTATGGCTTCCCTAAAATCGCTACTGCCAAAATTTGTAACCATTAATTTATTAGTCTGGAACAGTGTTTCTAAACCATTTCTTACTTATGGACACTTTTAATTCCTACCTTACTTGGAGTGAACCCTCAGCCGTTCGATGTTTTAAAAAAAATATCCTATTATATTTTTATACTTAAATATCATAAAGAATTGGATGATATTCTTTTATTTGGTTCAGCCATTTGATTGCGGCCATGCTGGAGCACCACTTTGAAATGTTTTAATGAAACAAATCGACCCCAGGTACTTATTTCTTGAAGTCTTGTATTTATTCTATCGCCTTCCTTTTGCCGAATCGCTAGGTTATGGGGACGTAAACATACTAACACCGGTTTTCAAGTGGTGATTGGTGGGACAAACACACGCACAAGGATACACATGCACACACACACACACACACACACACACACACACACATATATATATATATATATAGATAGATAGATAAATAGATAGATAGACTTTGGTTAGACCGAGGCTATAGTAGAAGACAATTGCTCAAGGTGTCACGCAGTGGGACTGAACCCAGAACCATGTGTTTGGGAAAAAAAAGTTAAAATATGTTGTGTATTGTAAAAGTATAATCAATTTATTGCACATTAAGATCTTACATGAACCCCCAAGGATCATTTGAACCTCGACCACAGAGCTAGAATAAAGATTGTATGAAGGAATTTATTATTGATATTATTCTTTTCTTTTCTTTTTTTTATGGTACAACTTCATGCAAAAAGAAAGTAGTTGGGCATTTACTCAGAGGGTATTTGTGCTGGTGTGATTTGTGTGCAAATCTGTAGATCAGTGTCTGCTGGACAGGAGGATTCCACAAAGGAATTCATCGAGAATTCCGTTGAGCGGGAAGAATTCCTCAAGATCAAGGTAGTAAGAAGCACATTTGGATTGAGTGATAGTGCAGAGGCTTAGATATGAAGCATAATACAGGCGGTGGGAGGAGAAGAGAACGATGGGTCAAATCGACCTGTGTTAGAGAGGGTATACAGTTAGATAATTCAGAGGCCTAGAAGCATTGTAATGGGGAAAGAAGAAACGAAGAAGAGTAAGGAAGTTCGCATATGGCCGGACATTCTTTTGGAATCGAACATTTACTAATCAGTCAAAATGTTTTCTTTCTAGTCATTAACTGGGACGTTAGTGTGTGAATTAGAAGTTATCGTACCATATATATAAGAAAAATAGTACTGAAAGATTGCTGTAATTTGCAGGAGGTCAGCGTCTCAAGAGGGCTCTAGTTATTTTCAGAGTTCAGTGAGAAACACCAGGTTTTGCAGTTTTGGCACAATCACAAGCAAACACACACACACGCGCGCGCATATATGATATATACGCATATGTATATAATTACGTGTATACATATATAATATATATACATGTGTGTGTGTGTGTGTGTGTGTGTGTGTGTGTATATATATATATATATATATATATATATATATATATACACATATACATATATACATATACATATATATCTGTTTGTATACATGTATATATGTGTCTATATCTATAGTTATATAGAGAGAGATGCATATATAAACATATACTATATATATATATAAATATATGTATGTATGTATGTATGTATATTCGGCAATTGCATCGTACCAGAGCCATTCTAGTAATTTGTTAACACCACACAAAGCGGTAACATTCGCTTTATTTCATGATGTGCCAAAATTTAAATTTAAAATGAATTTAACTGCTTTGTGTGTTATTAGAGGCCAGAATGGCTCTTCTATGATCTCAGATCAAGTTATTTGCTTGGCAAGTATACTCACACACGCATGCACACACAGACACACACACGCACGCACGCACGCACGCACGCACACACACACACACACACACACACACACACACACACACCACACACACACACAAATATATCTATCTCTATATGTACGGTATATGTGTATAAATGCATCTATCTGTCTGTCTATCTGTCAGTCAGCCTGCCTGTATATATGTATGTGTAGCACGTATCGCTTTTACTTATTGGAAACCGCAAAACAATATTTAGGTACAGGTTTAGTAATGTTTAGGGCAAGTGTTTAGACAATATAGGCGTAGGAGTGGCTGTGTGGTAAGTAGCTTGCTTACGAACCACATGGTTCCAGATTCAGTCCTGACCAGATTCAGTCCGACCAAAGCTTTGTGAGTGGGTTTGGTAGACGGAAACTGAAAGAAGTCCGTCGTATATATATATA
>NW_026323278.1:7076-12021 GCF_001194135.2 Octopus bimaculoides
ATATATATATATATATATATATATATATATATATATATATATATATACATGTATATATGTATGTGTGTGTATGTGTTTGTGTGTTTGTATTTGACAACCGATACTGTTGTGTTTACGTACCCGTAACTTAGCGGTTCGGCAAAACAGACCGATAGAATAAGTACTAGGCTTACAAAGAATAAGTCCTGGGTTTGATTTGCTCGAGTAAAAGCGGTGCTCCAGCATGGCCACAATCAAATGACTGAAACAAGTAAAAAACCAAAAGAGTAAATATCATCGACCCCACTTCTTGGATCTATTTTAAAACGGGGGCGCCAATATTTTCTTAACGAAACACTAACGAAACACTTTGAAACTTGGGACACTAGTAGAATGTGTCATATAAAACATCTTTTACTCTTAGTCTTCTTAACAAAAAAAAAGGAATTCGCAAGTTATTCCATGTTAAAGTTGTCGTATTTCTGTAATTTCAACCAATCACTGACGTCTATTCAGCTCAATAGAGTTACTGCTGAGCGGTCATAAAAATGTTATTCCCTGTGACATATTTCATCCGGTTTAATCGTAATTTATACGAATATGTTGTTTATATAATAAATTACGCTGTGCGTATCTATGTGTGTAACAATTTTAGAGTTCGGATTCTGGAGTTAGGGTTAGTTTTAGGGTTAGGGTTACGGTTACGGTTAACAGTCTAGTTAGGGTTAAGGTTAGGGGATTAATACGATATACACCGTTACAGCGCTAACTGTTTTCAACTGAATAGACGTCAGTGATTAGTAGAAATTATCGAAATAAGACAATTTTTTACATGAAATAAATTCGAATACAAAAAATATTTTTCTGTTCTATAACACAAAATAGATAAGTATACGAAGTTTGAAAGTCTTTCCGTACCAAAAACACTACATAAAACATAAATGAAAACTGGCGCCCCCGTTTTAAAATAGATCCCACTTCTTTTCTGTTATTTTATTTCATCCACTCCTAAGGGATGTACGGTAAAGTTAACTTCAGCGAGATTTGGACGCAGGGCAGAAACAACATGAAGAATTAATTTTACCCGATGCTCTAGCAATTATGGAAACTACCACTGCCCAGAAGTCCTCTTCTATTAATTTTTCAAACGTGTGTACAAAGTCAGTCATCTTTAGGGGAGAATGTTAATCAATTACATCGATCCCAGCATTTGACCGGTACTTCATTTTATCGGCTCCAAAAAGACGAAAAACTAACTTGACCCCAGACAGATTTCAGCTAAAAATGTAAAGTGCTGGAAGAAATGTTGCTTAGTAGTTAGCCCGACACGCAACTGATTTTGCCAGTTTGTCACCTTCATGATGTCTGATATAAGCACAGGGCCATTCGTTTTCGGGCACGAGGATAAGTTGATACCGTTAACGTCAGTACTTATGTGGCATGCTATTTAATCGACCCAGGACGAGTGCATAAAGTAAAATTGACTTTGGTTGGATTATAATTCAGAGCGTAAAATACCTTCGGAAATACTGCAGGTCATTTTGTCCGAAACTCACAATTTCGACTACTACCACTATCCAACTGTCGTCTCTTAATAGTTCTTTTTATTATCGGTACAAAGCCTTAAATTCTACCCCAGCCCTCAACTAGCACTTATTTTATACAAACTGAAGGATGACAGGTAAAGTCGACCTCTGCAAAATTTGAACTTAAATACGAACAAAATACCACTAAGCATTTTGTCCGGCGTGTAAACGATTCTGCCAGCTCACCGCCTTACGCCCTCTCCTAATAATAACTACAATGTCATTATTCATATTGGTTTCAAATATTGGCACAAAGCTAGCAATTTCGGGAGAGGAAGTAAATAAATTATATCGGCCCCAGTGCTCAAGTAGTACTTATTTTATCGAACCCGAAATAATGAAATACCAAATAGTCAAATGCCAGCTCGAAAGAATTTGAGCTCAAAAGGTTAAGACAGACGAAATGCCGCTAAGCATTTGCCCGGCGTGCTAACGATTCTGTCAGCTCTTATTCATGTTGGTTTCAAATTTTGGCAGAAGGCCAGCTAGTTGGAGGGTGGGGTTAAGTCAGTTGCATCTACCCCAGTGCTTAACCGATACTTATTTTATCGATCCCGAAAGGGAGGAAAGGCAAAGTCGACATCGGCAGAATTTGAACTTAGAATGTAAAGGAGGACGATATGGCGCTAAACATTTTGCCCGGCATGCTAACGATAGTGCTAGCTCACCATAATTAAATAACATTCCTCGTCACCCACGCATTATTTTATTTGCAATAAGGGTGTGGTTTGGTAGAATCGTTTCGTCGTCGAGGATATACTGTGTTGTATTTGAGCCAAGTCTTATGTTCTGCGCTCAAAATCTACAGAGGTTATCTATCTTTGTTTGTTTTTTGTTTTTTTTAATCCTACTGGGGGTGATAAAATAATGTATTACTTAAGAACAGTGGTCGAATTCGTCAACTCATTTATCCCCACTGAATTTCCGGCTAATGTCTCTCTGTTCGCAACAATTATTTCAATTTACAGAAACCGGATGCAAATGTGAAGCAAAAAACAAATAAAGATAAAGAGAAAGGACTGTCTCTTACAAATAAATTTTTAAAAAATTACTAAAGGGTAGTAAATTATATGTTAACAACACTTATAAAGAATGATAATAAATAATTAAATGAATACATAAATACATTATTTCAGACAGTGATTGAATTAAAGAGTGAGAGAAAAAAATATACGACGCAAATACAGACTGAGACTGCACACACACACACACACACACACACACACACACACACACACACATATATATGTATATACGTACATATATATATAAATACACACACACACACACACACACACACACACACATATATATATGTATATACGTACATATATATATAAATACACACACACACATATATATATATATATATATATATATATATATATATGTGTGTATATATATATATGTGATTATATGTGCGTGTCTGTGTGTGTCCATATGTGTATGCGTATTAGGTATATATAAAATATAAACAAAATACTGCGCACAAAAATGTCGTGATTTCTGTTCGTTTCTATTTTTTCGGTTTTTTTTTGTTGTTTTTTTTTTTTTGTTACAAAATATAATTTCGAAGTCAATTAAGGAAGCATTGTCAAAGAGTAAGACCGTAACTAATTATACTGATAGGACAATCCAAACGGAAAAATTCAAATCAAATGGGAGTAATTGCCCAGCAAGGATTTTTTTTTTTTATCTTTATAGAAAACCATAAATTAGTTGAGTGACAGACAAAATATTGCCACGTCTCTATTCATTCGGATTTCGAATCCCATCCAGGTCAGTTTTTACTTTTCATATCTTATGGTCAATAAAATAAATACCAAGTGAAGTATCTGAACTACACACACACGCACACGCAAGTGTGTGTGTGTGTGTTTGCGCGTGTGTGTATTGATTAGATAGGATAATATTGTTGTTGGCACTCCGTCGCTTACGACGTCGAGGGTTCCAGTTGATCCGATCAACGGAACAGCCTGCTCGTGAAATTAACGTGCAAGTGACTGAGCACTCCACAGACACGTGTACCCTTAACGTAGTTCTCGAGGATATTCAGCGTGGCACAGTGTGACAAGGCTGACCCTTTGTATTGCAGGCACAACAGAAGCAGGAAGTAAGAGTGAGAGAAAATTGTGGTGGAAGAGTACAGCAGAGTTCGCCACCATCCCCTGCCGGAGCCTTGTGGAGCTTTTTAGGTATTTTCGCTCAATAAACACTCACAACGCCCGGTCTGGGAATCGAAACCGCGATCCTATGACCGCGAGTCCGCTGCCCTAACCACTGGGCCATTGCACCTCCACATAGGATAATATATCTAAGTGGGTACTGTTCAAGCACTTAATTATAATCCATAGATATAGCTAATCACATCGAGTAGTAAGGAACAACTGAGACTATTTGTGGTAAGCAATCCCAATATACTTCACACAATGGGGAAAACCTGGATTTGCTTCTCTGGATTATAAATAGTTTACCGAGTGCATATCCAAGAAAATAATTACGAATACGGAGATTATAAATCTGCGCTTCTTTTATTTCTACAATCATTCATACAACATATTTAATTTAAATCTGTCTGACGTACGTTTCTGCTGCATAGACATCACGCTGTTGCATTTGCTCCCAGTTACACTCATCTGGTTTGTAGTCTATGGATCTTTACTCAAAGTTGGATCACTGTCGTAGTTTGAAATGTGTAGTTTTGATATTTGGTCGAGAACTACAGTTTTTGAATGCAAAGAATGTGAGCGGAAACATTTTGAAAACTGATACGGCTATAAAACTGTTATATTGACCTTATAATGAACCTAGGTTTGAATTCCCAATGATGAATATTAGATGCTAAATTAGGTTAGAGTATATCTGAACCATTAGCTTCAGTTGAATTAGAAATTAATGAGTTTCAGAGATATATGTGTACAATTAGGAGTCACTAAGTCAGATATAATTTACAAACATGAGATATGTAGAACTTACTTGTAAAGCCGATCCTAATCTTTATATAAATCAAGTTTCAATTTACGTGTAGATTTCGCTGTCCTAGATCTGCAGATTGTTGTTTTACATGTGGAGAATACTAATTACTACTGTCATAAGCAAACTAGATATCACATTGATATTTCCATAGAAAGGGTATATATACACACAGCACGAAATTTTGTCAGTGAAGAGGTCGCAGTTTCAAAGCGACGAAAATATATTGACAAATAAAATTTAAATGTTGAAGTGGATCTAACGGTTTTGTGTGTTTTTAAATGGTTTATAAACACCTTCCACGCAACAATTGTTTTTCTTTCAGCACACGATCTCAGATCAAGTCACTTGCTATACAAGTACATCTCCATAATATATATATATATATATATATATATATATATATA
>NW_026323278.1:12653-14969 GCF_001194135.2 Octopus bimaculoides
ATATATATATATATATATATATACACACACACACACACACACACACACACACACACACATCTATAGTGCCAATTTAAAACACGAAGCAGAGGCAAAAGGATAAACTCTGAGTTAGTATTAGTTTGACGCTCAGGAAATAAGTAAAGAGAAGGGTACGTTTTTTACGTTTCAAGTATTTACTTTTTCCCGAAACAAAGAGAGAAAAAAGAAATAGAAACGTATTTGTATCCAACTATTATGGTAATACACGCAAACACACACACACACACACACACACACATACATTTATATTTGCGAATGGATAGTTATTCTAAGAGATACCATTGAATATTATTCAAGCAACATTATAATGTATCGAAATAATAATCACTATAATGATATTTGTTGTGAAACTGTTAAGCCTGTGTGCAGTACCTTTTGAAGAATTTTGGCACAATCTACATTTTCTTCACATTTTGTTCGGTATGAGAACATTATGATTCTCTTTATTCAACAAGTATTTAGCGGCGATCTCATGCTATAGGGTTGAAATCTCATAATTTACAGAATGTCATGTGATTCAGCATCACAATTCCTCTTCAGAACCTCAAATGCTTTCACGCTCAACAATTGGTAACCCTCTATAAAGCTCAAATGGGCCCACCGTAGTGTACAGCTTCCATATTTGGAACAGTGCCGCTAGATACGGACATATTGGACAGCATTAAAGAAATGCCGTTCGAATGAATAGCGTTAGAGTTAGTCTCCATAAATCATCAATATGTCCCACAGTTGTGGTGTCTGCACCCTCCTCCTCACTCCTCTTCTCTCTTCCCCCTCTTCCCCCCTCTTTATTTCTGCTTATTCTGTCAATAGTACTATAAAATTTGTTATTCGTAGAATACTAGCGTTGTACCACCTGCACTCACTTATTCCTGACTTACTCGTTTTATTTTCTTCCCGTCATTAACTAGAACGTCAGTCCTCTAAAAAATTCTTACCCGGAACAAATCTTTCTCGCAGTTACTGACGGGCAAATTGTTCGAGTGAGTGACTAACGGTATCAATCAAGTGGTCAAACTCTCAGACCACTCTCTTCAGAGTAGGACTAATAATGAAAATACATACCCGATTAAAGACGAATAAAGAGAATACCCGATTAAAGTCTTCTCGCTGTTCCGAGTGTTTCATTATAACAACATACATACCAGTATATGAAATGGATTTTAGTGAAAATAGTAAAGTAGCCATTGATATTTGTTCCATCATAACTCCGATCATAACAGCCTGCCCGTGAATTTAACAGACTCGTGAAACCTTAACGTTGTTCTCAGAGATTCAGTATGACACTAAATGTGAAAAGGCTGGTCCTTTAAATTATAGGTACTGCTAACTTTTGCCAGCTAAGTAAACTGGAACGTGAAATAAAATGTCTTGTTCAAGGACACAACACACTGCCGGGTTTCGAACTCACCACCTTACGATCATGTGCCGAATACCCTAACCACTAAACCACGCACCATCACTGACATTTATACAGAGCAACAACAAAAATATAACGCAAGATATTGTTAAATCAACTACCGTATTTAATTTCTTGTTCGTAATGTCATAAGTGAATATAATGATGATAAAACGGTAGTGTGTTTTAATGAGCTTAAAAGTAGCTAACGAGGTTTTGAGGTGTTTCATTGTATCTATTCGATGGACAGATTTTAATAGCTGAGAATGACAAGGTATGGATAGAGTGGGACGTAATGATCCAATGTGATCATGAGATTGAACACCAGACATAATGGCTGTGAATAAAGAAAAACGAAGTCTGTTTAATAACATATTGCATGCCCTGGTTACAACCGAGTATCAGAAAGAGAAAAAGTGAAGCAGATCAGCTCTGATGGTCTGAAGTAGGAAATAAAAAGACTGTAGTCATTACATAGTGTCATTAATAAAGAATACAAGTATTAATCACATAAACTCGATTGAAAGGATAGCAATAAATGTGCAAAAAATGTGAAGCAAAATGTGATAGCCATAAATGTGAAGATAGAGCGTATAGAGAAAACGGCGTCACATAGAACTGCACCGATCCTACTCAGTTTTCTCAAAATCTGGATGAAATGTGTTACTTTGTCCAAAAGGTGTGGACAGCGGATACTTTGTTACATTCTCTGGTGAAGTTTCTGCGTTAAACAAGATAATAATACAAATAATAACAACCGAAGTAACTACGGCGAAATCGATGGTTCCAGAGTTGTAATTTAACTGATGTAATGCTTTTTTTTATTCCTCCATATATATATATATATATATATATATATATATATATATATATAT
>NW_026323279.1:0-203 GCF_001194135.2 Octopus bimaculoides
AGACATGGAGAACAACAGTTAAGTCAAATAAGCAAATACAATCATTCATCGACAGGTGCTTGCGTAGTATACTTAAAATCAGATGGCCCTAACACATAAGCAATATGGAGCTATGGCAAAGAATGAATCAAGCTCCGATTAGAGAGCAAATAATTAAGAAAAAGTGGAAGTGGATTGGTAGCACAATTAGAAAGGACACACCA
>NW_026323280.1:0-581 GCF_001194135.2 Octopus bimaculoides
TAGATAGATAGATAGATAGATAGACAGACAGGTAGGTAGGTAGGTAGATAGATAGATAAAGATAGATAAATAGATAGATAGATAGATAAATAAAGAGAGAGAAAAGGGAATAGAGAAAGAAGTGATGTGGTATGTTTGGATTTGAAACAAAACAGAACAGCAAAACAATAAGATAAGTTAATCATTTTGAAGATCATTTTGAAGAATGTCACATTCTGGAGATGATGGTCGGTAATGGTTGGTGCTTCTTGGATGGTATTTGAGAGTATTAAAGAGCGATAATGCTGACAGATGATAGAACTAGTAAGAGAACAAAAAAAAAAAACACAAAAGCAAAAAAAAAAATGTCATGCTGCCTTAAAGTGGAATTGTGCCATGACAAATGATAACACCAAATAAAAAGAACAGCAATGATAATGATAATAATAATAATAATAATAATAATAATTAATAACATCAAAAATGATAATGTTGATGATAATAATGAATATTATTAATAAAGGAATAACCAAATAAAATGGAAACAAAGAAGTACTCTTTTACTCTTTTACTTGTTTCAGTCTTTTGACTGTGGCCATGCT
>NW_026323281.1:0-465 GCF_001194135.2 Octopus bimaculoides
AATTTCTGAAACTGTGTTTCTCTAAGGATATATATATATATACATTTGTACGCATGTGATTGTATGTATGTCCCAATATTTCTGCACCAGCTTATATATTTGTATCTGTTTACTGAAGAGAGTTTCTGAAGCTAGTATATATAGTCAGAAAAAACACGAACCACGGATACATATCCACAAAAAAAACCTGTGCTCGCACACACACATGCACACACACACACATACATACACACGGATACATACATACATACACACTCATGCACACACACAGACACACACACACATGCATGCATACATACATACATACATGCATACATACATAGAAACATACATACATACATACGTACATACATACATACATTCTCACTCACTGAGAGACATACGCACAGGCACGCACAAAACAACAATGAAAACCATCCAACCATCCAGCCAACCCAACAATGGTAACAGATCACCTTCTCACCA
>NW_026323282.1:0-576 GCF_001194135.2 Octopus bimaculoides
AGATAGATAGATAGATAGATAGATAGACAGACAGACAGGCAGACAGATAGGTAGACACGAACATACATAGATAGATAGATAGACAGATAGATACGAACACACATGTACTCATATAGCCATACATACATGTATGTTTATTTGAATGTGTGTGTGTGTGAGTGTGTGTGTGCATGTGCCTGTGGCAATAGACATATATGTATAAGTATATACATACAGATAGTACTTTCCATACCTTCATGTATATGTGTGTGTGTGTATATCTATGCATACATACTTATATGCATATATACACATATATATATATACATATACATGCATACATATATATGTGTATGTGCGTGTGTGTGTGTATGTATGTATACAAGTACACACATACATATACATATAGAGAGAGAGAATAATTATACATACATAAATATGTATACATGCATATGTGTATGTATGCATATATATTCATTCATATATATATATATATATACATACGTACAAATATACACACATATACACGCACATCTACACACACGCACATCTACACACACACACACACACACACATACACACACACACACACACACA
>NW_026323283.1:0-504 GCF_001194135.2 Octopus bimaculoides
GGTGTGTGTGTGTGTATACATATATGTGTGTGTACATAGATCCCACCAGACAACATATTGTTTCCTGTTTTATCTGCATCCCCACCTGCCCCTATTGTGTTGTAAAGAGATAGTCAACCATCAACATCACTACCAATGTTCCTGATTATGACACTTGTGTCCATTTCCCCCATGTATTGCATTAAAAACTTAAACCTGTCTTAGCTAATATTATTGGAGTTATCATCCTTACCTGTTGGTTTTGTTTTTCAAACATTCCTAGAAAGAATTTTTGATACTCTCCCAGAGTAACGCCAGCTAATCAAAGTTTTCAGTTCACTCTGCTATATGGAACTCTACTATATGTATGTTTAGTATGCAGTATACTTTCCTGAGAGGTTTTCCTTCAGCCCTGTTGTTGATATTTATCATTAACATTATTTCTTTCCCTCTGCTTCTTTATATACTGATCAACTCAAAGTGTAACTGTCTGAGGTGAATCATCATCATCATCATCATCATCAT
>NW_026323284.1:0-242 GCF_001194135.2 Octopus bimaculoides
ATATATATATATATACATATATGTGTATGTGTGCGTGCGTGTGTGTGCGTGTGTGTGAGAGAGAAAGAAATCATCTCATCGGATTTCTCTCATATCCGAAGAGATATTAAAAAGTATAGGTAACTACTATCAAATATGTCGAATGCCAATTCCTTTTGTTTGTCCACTAACTCATGTTTGTGAATGTGTGTCTAGATATAGACAGACAGACAGATAGATAGATAGATAGATAGATAGATAGA
>NW_026323285.1:0-691 GCF_001194135.2 Octopus bimaculoides
ACACAATCACACCAATACCAACACACCTACCTACCAACCTAACTAGGCATACCCACATACATACCTACTTACACACACACACACACACACCACATACATAGTTCACTCTGTAAAGTGGTTGGTGTTATGAAGGGCATCCCAGTTGTAGAAACTATGCCAAGGTAGACAGTGGAGCTTTGCACACGCCTCTGGTTTACCATCTCCTGTCAACTTAGCCAACCCATGCCAGCATGGATGATAGATGATCATGATATCATCCTATGTTCCCAAATTCTTCATTCCACCATTTTACTACCCCTATCCCCTCTCTCTGCCCTTCACTTAAACTCTATCACTACATACCTGATACTCCTTTACTCTTTACCCAATCATCTCTTTACACAGTCATATCTTTCTCTCTCTATCACCCTCACCTCTTTATTCCTTCTATCAATTTATCCTGACTGACCACTAGACAGTACACTTTTCCTCTCTTCTTAGAGGACAGGTCAGTGCTTAGTAGTAGTAGAAGAATATATATGTGAAGATGTATACACATGCATTACCTCTGGATGTTCTTGTTGCTTATTTTGATTTTAATCACCTTACTTTGAAATTGTATGGATAATTGCGTACTAAATTCCGGTGCCTCCACTTAAGTACCATATTCATCTGAATCTAAATTTTTATATATATATATATATATATATAT
>NW_026323286.1:0-2237 GCF_001194135.2 Octopus bimaculoides
TAAATCTATATATTTATACACACAAACACACAAACACACACACATACACACACACACACACATATCCATATACGTACATATGTAAATGTCATGCCAGCTTTTTATAGTTTGAGGAAAGGATTTAAGATGAAAAATGAAGACAGATGGCAGCTACAGAACACAGTAATATTCCATGACAAAGCAATATAAATTGATAACAAATACAGTAATATCTTTATGGAGGATATTTATGGAAATAAAATATTCATATCGCTGATATATTGCAGTCGTCAAATGGGAGCGTGTTATTTCTCCCCTCTTCCTTTTTGCTCTTTCCGTTTCTTTACCTTCAACTGTGCGCCATCTTACTTCTGTCTTTCCCTAATGTATGTATGTATGTATGTATGCATGCATGTATATATATATGTGTGTGTGTGTGTGTGTGTATATGTATGTGTGTATGTATATATGTATGTGTGTATGTATGTGTACGTGTTTGTGTCTGTACATGTATAGATATGTTTATATGTATGCATATATAAACACACAAATATACACATGCATGCGCGTATATATGTATCTACGTAGGTATATATATGTGCATGTGTTTATATATATATATATATATATAGATATATATATGTGTGTGTGTGTGTGTGTGCATATGTGTGTGTATGTGTGTACATATGTATATTTATACAATACATGTATATATAAATGTATATAAATACACATGCATGCATACACACATACATACTCACGCACACACACATATGTTTATATGTCTGTGTATATGTGTAAATGAACACTCACCTGCACATGTATATCTGTGTTTGTGTGAGTGTGTGCGTATACAAACACACACAAATACACACGCATACACACACACACAAACGCACATACAGACAAACACAAGCCCGCACACAACTCTTCATACACATGCACTCATATTTACAAGCATACACACATACATTCATACCCGCAAACTCGCATACCTTTCTTCACATACACACTCATACATTATCTCATACGCATACACACTCACACATACTCTTTCATATCCATACTCTCATACACTCACACATATACCCATACACACTCACCCACACTCAGTACCAATGGATTTTCTCTCCGTCTTTCACTTTTCCCTCTCTTTCACACATATGCTGTCTGTCTATCTGTCTGTCTATCTCTCCCTCTTACACGCACACACACACACACTAGTCCGCTTTCCCGCTCTTTTCTCTCTGTCTCTTATACATTCACATATAGATACCCAGACAAATATGCACACACACACACTCACACACACACAGACTACATACACACACACATGCATATATATATATGCACACACACAGTCACACGCACACACACGCATGCACACACACACATACACGCTCACAGATACACGCAGACACCAATCTCTCTCATATAATTCAACATATACATAGACACACACAGCAGTTTCTCTCTCTTTCTCTCTTTCAATCTCTCTTTCATATACTCACTCCCTGCTCTCTCTTTGTTTCTCTCTCTCTCTCTCTCTCTCTCTCTGTTTCTCTCTCTCCCTGTTTTTCTCTTTCTGTTTCTCTCTCTCTATGTTTCTCTCTCTCTCTCTCTCTCTCTCTCACAAACTCACACAGTATACTCATTCTGCACAACCACATTTCACCTATTCCTGTTATTCCCATTTTTTTTTCTATGCACTCTCATCTATGTTAATCTTCTTTTCTAATAGAAATATACAGAGAAGCAGTTAGATAGATAAATAGATAGATAGAGAGAGATAGCGAAAGGAGAGAGAAGGGAGAAGGGGAGAGAGGCATGCAGGTAGGTAGAACCATAGATTGGTAGATAGATACATATACGGATGGATGGCGAGATAGAAAGATACATAGACTGATCAAGTGATAAACAGAACTGATTGGAAGAGAGACAGGCGGAGGAACAGACAGACAGACAGACAGACAGATAGATAGGCAGATAGGTAGATAGATAGATAGATAGATAGATAGATAGATAGATAGATAGGCCGATAGATAGATAGATAGATAGATAAATAGATAGATAGATACATTTCTTTTATTAGCCACATAGGCCAATAGATAGATAGATAGATAAGTAGATAGGTTGGTAGATAGATAGGTAGAGAAATGAATAGATAGGTAGATAGATAGATAGATAGATAGATAGATAGATAGATAGATAGATATGTATGTAAGTAGTTAGAAAGATAGCCAGACACACAGACAGAC
>NW_026323286.1:2922-3474 GCF_001194135.2 Octopus bimaculoides
GGGGTCGATGAAATAAGTACCAGTGGAATACTGGGGTCGGTGTAATCGACTAGTGCCCTCCCCACAAAATTTCAGCCCTTGCGCCTATAGCAGAAAAGATTTTTTTTCTAAGGAGGATCTTCTCTCTCTCTCACGCTTTTTTCCTCCTTTTCTCTCTCTAGGTGTCTGATAACTTCTTTATCTCTTTCCAGCCGTCTCTCTTGTCACATCTATCTATCTATCTATCTATCTATCTATCTATCTATCATCTATCTACCTACCTATATACCTACTGACCCACCCACCTACTCTACTCTGCCCGCTTTATGTTCTATCTTTCTCTCCCTTCCTCTTTCCCACCTTTCTCCCTTTCTACTCTCTCTCTCCCCGTCTCTCTCTCTCTCCCCGTCTCTCTCTCTCCCCCCGTCTCTCTCTCTCCCCCCGTCTCTCTCTCTCTCTCTCTTCCTGTATATCTGCCCGAAAGTCAGTAAGTATATGAGTCTCTCTCTTGTTCACTATCTATCTCTCGATCGAGTGGAAGCGCAATGGCCCAGTGGTTAGGGCAGCGGACTC
>NW_026323286.1:4261-5210 GCF_001194135.2 Octopus bimaculoides
ATGCATGTATATATGTATTTATCATATGTGTGTACGCACACAGTTACTCATACTTTTAAAAGAAATTGGTTGTCTGGTACCATAGTTTTGTCGGAATATATTCACACGAAACCTATGGTACTAGACTACTGATAACCATTAAAAATATCTATCCTCCAACCAGGCGGTATTCACTGTGTATGTGTGTGTGTATGTGTACGTATGTGTGTGTATGTATGTGCACGTGTGATATGTGTGTATGTGTGTGTGTGTGTGTATGTGTGTGGTGTGTATGTGTATGTGTGCCAGTGTACCGAGCTGATTAACAGATGTTAAACATCGCTGGCCACAATGCGCTTTCTTACTTGGCTGCAACTTTCGAATGCTACCGCCTGGTTAGGTTGGCAGACAAAAGCTCCTCCTGAACGGGACACCAGTTCGTCAAAGAGTGACTCATTTAAAGCTGAGTGTACTGGAGTCACGTGAAATGAAGTGTTTTGCTCAAGAACACAACGAGTCACTCGGTCTGGGGAACCGAAACAACAACTTGGCGATTGTGAATGCAACACCCTTACCTCTAGGCCACGCGCCTTTGCAAGCACGCACACACACACACACACACACACACACACACACACATGTATACATAAGTGTGTGTGCGTGTGTATGTATGGATCTTTGTGTCTGTGTTTGTGCCTCGCGTCACAGCTTGTCAACTAGTTTTAGTGTCTTAGCGGTTGGGCAAAAATATATCGATAGTGTCGGTTCGTTTCGCTCGACTAAAATTTTAACATGGCGGTGCTACAGCATGACCGCAGTCTAGTGACAAAAACAAGTAAAAGGTAAAAGAGAAAAGATAAATATGGGTACTTATAAACACACACACACACACACACACACACACACAAATATATATATATATAATTATTAGTTACAGAATAAAAGCATTGCATTTTGGATTTGGGATCAA
>NW_026323286.1:6023-8043 GCF_001194135.2 Octopus bimaculoides
TATTTTTATTTTTATACACCTTCAAGAAAGTGGAGGAAAACCTATGATTGCAGAAGGGGATTACTTCAGTGAATTTATTTAAAGTTTTCGGCCCAAACAACCTAAGTATAGTGAGGGATTCCCTAATACACAATAGACATTTGCTAATATTTGCTCTAAAATAAGGGGCTCTCGATACAATCGACCCTTCAAGAGAGTATTTCCTATTTTCCTTCTTAAGGTCGTGGACATAGGATGTGAGAGTTGTGGAGTTGCAATACTTTTCATTTGAAAATGAACTCAAATGTGCTTTGTAGCTTGCTTTAAAATCTATCGTACTTCCATTTTTGATAACCTTTGTAAACTATGTATACACCTAAACTAAACCCCTGAATGAAACAAATTGGTGCTGTAGACCAGGGGGTCTCTAAAGTGGTCGATATCAACCCATGGCGGTCGATGGGTCGATAAATGCACATCTACTTAATTTTGATTATTTATTTGTTTTCTTGTACATGCCTGGAGGTCGATGAGGAGTGAAGGATTCCACGAAGAGGTCGATGGTCTAAAACGATTTGGGACCCCTGCAGTAGACTTAGAACATAATGCTGCACACGCCACAAGAACAGGGAGATGCAACAATTGATATTGTATGAAACTCGCATGAAATTTCCGAAAAAATAATAATTCTTTCTAATACAAACACATCGCCTGAAATTTTATAAAGGAAGGAGGCTAGTCGACTATAGTGGAGGCGCAATGGCCCAGTGGTTAGGGCAGCGGACTCGCGGTCGTAGGATCGCGGTTTCGATTCTTAGACCGGGCATTGTGAGTGTTTATTGAGCGAAAACTTTTAAAGCTCCACGAGGCTCCGGCAGGGGATGGTGGCGAACCCTGCTGTACTCTTCCACCACAACTTTCTCTCACTCTTTCTTCCAGTTTCCGTTGTGCCTGTAATTCAAAAGGTCAGCCGTGTCACACTCTGTGTCACGCTGAATATCCTCGAGAACTACGTTAAGGGTACACGTGTCTGTGAAGTGCTCAGCCACTTGCACGTTAATTTCATGAGCAGGCTGTTCTGTTGATCGGATCAACTGGAACCTTCGACGGAGTGCCAACAACAACATTGAACTAATTGAGCTATTGAATTGGCATCGTCTTGTGCAACATGAGGGCTATTTCTAGCAGAGCTATTTTCTAGGCAGTGTATAATGTTGTGAGCCCTTCTATGGCTTCTGCTTTTCTTTCCATATTTTTAAAAATCATGCATAATGCTCCAATTGTGGTACTGTTTTCACTCTCATGCCCCACATTACTGTTGTTATTATTATTGTTGTTATTAATCAACTAGTTAACTAATTAACCAATTAACTGACGGCTGGCTTGACTGATCGTTTGATCATTTATTGATTTGTTCTCGTTTCCTCGTTATTTGAGACTGCTTCAATGATACGCCCTCGTCATTGTACGTATGTTATGCTGTATCCAAATTGTATGCAATTTGATCAAAGGATTAGTGAAGCAATCCGAGAGTTAATTACTTAATTGGCGAATTAGTTAGCGAGTTGATTAATAATAGTCATAAAAGGAAATGAAATAGAACAGTGAGTGTATTGACAATATGACCCACCCAAGATACAATTACACACGCTCACGAACATATATACACATACATATAGGACTGTATATATGCATATGTGTGTATGTATGTATGTATCTATTTATATCTGTCTATATATGTATATGTGAGTATGTATGTGCGTGTGTGTGTGTATAAATGTATAACCTCACTTACACACACAAAGATATGTACACACGCACATATAGCAGTATTTATGTATATGTCTATCTATATATATCATATATGTATGTGTGAATATGTATAACATCATTTACACACACACACGCAAACATACACACACACACGTTTATATTCTTATTTTGCAAGATTCCTTATATATATATGTGTGTGTGTGTGTGTGTGTGTGTGTGTGTGTGTGTGTGTGTGTGTGTGTGTGTGTGTGTGTGTGTGTGTGTGTGT
>NW_026323286.1:10532-12417 GCF_001194135.2 Octopus bimaculoides
ACTTTCAGGGATGTTTGGCCTCGTGCTTAGCCCAAACTGATGAGAATATAAGATCGATCCGGTACCGGACAAGGATTCTGAATTATTTTTTCTGTTTTTCTTTTTTGTTACTTAATTTTTGAGATATTCTCATTTTCAGATATTCTCATTTTAAAAATCATCTCTGGCTAATCGTTGAGAGGACATTGGTGTTGTTTGCGCTCTCTGCGTACTCTTGCTATTATCATTATTATTATTATTACTATTATTATTATTATTATCATTATTATTATTATTATTATTGAGTGAGAGAGCAGTGTGTGCCATCAAAGTGATATTGGGATAAAATATACTACCCGCCTGATAAGGGTACACCAGGCACATGCATCACAACCATATGTGCATAACATGGTGATCTCATATCAAGATAAACAGCGCATGACCTCGCATGTGGGGCCCAGTTAGAATTTTCTTCAGGTTGAGTAGCCCATTCCACTCAAAAGATCCCTGAATAAGGTTTGTTTAAGGATGTTGAGCAAAACACCCATGTTTCCAAAGGTGAATTATTCAAACCTCAAAGAATTCCTCTCAACACATGGCTATGATGCTCTCCCACTACTTCTGCTCGTGATCAGAGATGCACATATCGTCAGCCACCAAGGGACATGCTCAACTGGTTAAAGTCAAGTAATCGACAAGCAAATCTGTGGTATTAAGCAGAATATTTGCTGTAGCCCATCTTTTTATACCAAGACAAAACAATGTACAAGATAACACTTCCAATCAATTAAGATCAGAAGCCATGAGAGCCACTGCCTGGTGCTGCATTCGGGCGTTTATCATCATCATCATTATTATTATTATTATTGTTATTGTTATTATTATTATCAATATTTTTATTATTATTGTCATTATTATTATCAATATTTTTATTATTATTGTCATTTAACTTACCCACAGCTCTCGATTTCACTTGTTCCGGCTAATTCTGTGAGAATGGACCACTACCTCTTGTCAAGGGCCTCACAGTATTTCTTTCCCCGATATTTAACATCCAAGCACCAATCTCAAAATCCTCGCTGTCCCAAATAAAGCAATCTTCTGAGCATGTTCTACCCTCATGTCAATCCCGGATCTTCTAACAAATTTCCCAAACCCGGTTGTTAATTCTTCCAGGACTCTCTTCTTTGCCTACATTCGTGCAATCTCATCTTCTGACGGCTCGTACTTCTCGACAATGTCTATGATCTTGGTTTCCTTCATCATTTTATGAACAATGTCAGGTCTCCCTAGCGGTATTTCGTCTGCCGTTATGTTCTGAGTTCAAATTCCGCCGAGGTCGACTTTGCCTTTCATCCTTTCGCGGTCGATAAATTAAGCACCAGTGAAACACTTGGGTCGATTTAATCGACTAATCCCCCACCTTCCCACAAAATTTCAGGCTTTGTGCTTATTGTAGAAAGGATTATTATCATTATTATTGTTGTTGTAGTTGCTACTGTTGTTGCTGCTGCCGAAGTTTATTTCATCGTCTTATTATTGTTGTAATCATCATCATCATCATCATCATCATCATCATCATCATCGTCGTGATTATCGTTGTTATTGTTTAATCCCAGCTCAACGCTTGGCCAATCTACCCGTGACCAGCCCTAAGGAACTGTCCTTAGTAAGATGCTTTTTGTCGGAGATAGACTAATTCTAAATATAATCATAGAATTAGTCTATCTCCAACAAAAAACAGTTCCTTTTTAACCCTGACGAAGGGACTTGTATGTCCCGAAATATTGGATACATATACGACCAAAGATTACCAGGTAACTTACTTTTAGTTTACGTTACCTCATCTTAAAATCTATTTACATTGTTTGGCCGTTTACATCTTTCAACATTAAATATATATATA
>NW_026323286.1:12745-13436 GCF_001194135.2 Octopus bimaculoides
TCACAAAGAAGAAAGAGCTGTTGGGGTTCCTCATATATTTCTCTTCAGGGAGTTCATAATAAAACATATAATAGCAAGACAAAAACGAAATGATGAGGTAACTTACGAGCAGAGATGTTACATGGTCAGTGACCGTTAGAAGGTTTGTTTACATAGAGATATAAAGGAGTCAAAGATATTATTCCATGGGCTTTAGGAATAAGAACGCTTGTTTACATAGAGATATAAAGGGAGGGGGTTGTAAACGTGATGCTAAAGGTTAAACTCAGGGAGTTATTTAAATAGGGGGAGAAAGACAAATATGTTGTAGTTCTGTTAAATTTAAAGAGCTAATTGCTGAGTCAAAAAAGGAAGAAGGGAGGGAACTAAGGTAGTACATCATATAAGGGAAACTAATAACATATTTATATGTAGCGAAGAAAGTGAATAAAAATAAAAATAAATGAAATATCGTAGTCTAGTGAAGGGTTGTATATGTGTGTGCGTGCGCGTATATACATGTGTACAAATATGTGCGTGCACGTGCATGTACACACACACACACATATATATATATATACACATATGTATACACACATACACCCACACACATACACACGCACACACACACATACATATGTATACATGCATATACATACACACATATATATGTATATATATATATATATATATATATATATATACACATATA
>NW_026323286.1:14601-15935 GCF_001194135.2 Octopus bimaculoides
CCCCCCCCCCACACACACACGTATGCATATATATATATATATACATATATATATATATGGATGTATGTATTACGGAGATGTACTTGCACAGCAAGTGACCTGATCTGAGATCGTGTGCTCAAACCAAAATAATTGCTGCGTGGAAGGTGTTTATAAGCCATTTAAAAATACACAAAATCCGTTAGATTCACCTCAACATTTAAACTTAATTTGTCAAAATATTGTGGTCGCTCTGAGACCGCGACCTGTTCACTGACAAAATTTCCTGCTGCATATGTATAAGGTCGTTCCATCCGTGACATTTACCTCTGCTTTTCTTTTGGTTTTGAACGGAAAGCTGTCCTATTAGCGGGATTTAGTAGCTACATCTAAGGGGTCACTCAACGGCGTTGAGGTTTCATCGTTGGTACCGTTGTTGTTGTTGTTGTTGTTGCTAATATTGGTTTCAAATTTTGGCACAAGGCCAGCAATTTCGGGACAAAGTATAAGTCGATTACATTAATCCCCAGTACTCAACTGGTTCTTATTTTAACGTAAACTCGAACTCGGCAGAGTTTGAACTCAGAACTCGAAGACGGAGGAAACGCCGCTAAACATTTTGTCCGGCATGCTAACGATTCTGCCAGCTCGCCACCATGTTGCTGTTGTTAATAGTGTCTCCGCTGTTGCTGTGTAGAAGCGGGTGAACTCTGATCGAACAGCATTATGGTCAAAGAATTTCCACTCGTGACCATTCCGTCTGTTTTTGCACATCAAACTTCTACATTTCTCTCCTACGTCTCCTTCATTTTTAAACGGTAGTTCATGATTTGAGGGAGATTTTGCTGTTATTTTCAACAGGTCAGACATGTACCTTAATGTTCGTGTTGTTGCTGCTCTTGTTGGTGTTATTGTTGCTGCTGTTACTACTACTACTCCTGCTGCTACAACAGCAGCTACTGCTACTACTACTACTACAACAACAACAGCAGCTACTACTACTACTACTACTACTGCTACAACGACAACAACAACAGCTACTACTACTACTACTACTACTGCTGCTGCTGCTGCTGTCGTTGTTACTATTAACGTCATTACGGTCTACCATTAACCACCAGACCTCAACGCACTTATACCCCGTGCTACATCACTTGCGCACCACCCCACCCCGAACCACTGCGAACATTTAATTCTCTACAAATTAACACTTTCTAATTTCTAGTCCAATCACACTGGCCGACTGTGTGTAGGTCTATGGACGTATGAGAAAAAAAAGTCTTTCGCTTTCCCTTCCTCTCTCTCTCTCTCTCAAAAAGTGTCTCTCTCTCTTTCTCTCTCTCTCTCTTTCTCTC
>NW_026323286.1:16206-16909 GCF_001194135.2 Octopus bimaculoides
GTACGTGTGCGTACATGTATGAATGTATGAAAGTCTCTGTCTCTCTCTAACTGTATCTCACTGTCTTTCTCTCTCTCTCTCTCTAGACATGCATACATACACTCGACTAGCACACACACACACACACACACACACTGAGAGCAGTTTAGTGTGCATTGTGGTGAAGTGTTGTACGGTTTAGAAAAGTGTGTGTTCGCGTGTGCGCGACGGAGAGAGAAAGAGGGAAGGAGACAGGTAAAGAGAGACGGGGTGTGGAGAAGAAACCGCTTAAGACAATATTAAAACAAAAGAGCGAAAACAGTCTTTTGGTTTAGGGTGAGTGGGGTGTAAGAGGAGATAGTGTCGTGGTGGGAGTTGCTTTGTAATAGATAGGCCTATAGATAGGGAGGGAGATGGAGATAGAGAGAGAAAGAGAGAGGGGAAGAGAGAGGGGAAGAGAGGTGACACAAGAAAACTTGATGGAGACAGAAAGAAAAAGAGGGAGAGAGAAAAGAGACAGGGAGGAAGAGAGGGACAAAGAGAGAGAAAGGATTGAGAGAGAAGGTAGGACTGATAAGAGAGAGAGAGAAGGAGAGTGAGAGAGAAAGAGAAAGAGAGAGAGAGAAAAAGAAAGAGAGAGAGAGAAAGAAGGAGAGAGAAGGAGAGTGAGAGAAAGAAGGAGAGAGAAGGAGAGTGGGAGAGAGAAGGAGAGTGAGAGAGAGAA
>NW_026323286.1:17620-17996 GCF_001194135.2 Octopus bimaculoides
GTGTGTGTGTGCGTGTGCGCGTGAAGCTAGCTAATAAATTCGTATGTTAGCATGCACGAATATACATACACATATATGTGTACACACACACACACACACACACACACACACACACATATATATATATCTATTCGTACATTCATCCATATACACTTACACAGACACACTTACATACACAGAAACAAGTACATGCAGACACACTTGCATATGCAGCCACATACATATAAAGTCACACATTGTCCTTTTACTGTTAATGTAGCTATGTGTCTATCGTTGTCTCTCTCTCTCTCTCTCTCTCTCTTTCACTCTCTCTCTTACCCCTCTGTTTCTCGCCACCCCCAACCAGCACCCACCACCACCACCACCACCACCACCA
>NW_026323286.1:18723-19603 GCF_001194135.2 Octopus bimaculoides
TATATATATATATCAGTCGACATGATTGACCGCTAACTCCAAAAGTCTTTTTATTCCCCCTCTGTTTATTTCCTCATGTTCCTTTCCGCTGAAGAGCGTAGGCTTGAAACATAAAAGACTTTCTCACCTTCCCGAGCGTTAAACACCTGCTTGTGCTTATACACTTGTCTTTGTCTTTTGTTTTTCTGTAAATTTCAACTATATATATATATGTATATATATAAAAGAATGAGATAAAGAGACCAATGGCATAAGTAAATTTATATCTTATGTAAAATATAAATTTACATAAAATATATATAAAATATATATTATGTAAAATATAAATTTACATGAGTGCGTCCATTGACTTGATTTCTGCTTCGTTTCCAGGTTGTAGCCGTAGTACCAGCTTTCGTCACCAGTGATGACCTTCGAAAAAAAGGTTCGGATCCACTTCCAGCTGTTGTTTCAGTTCACGAGATGCATTCAGTCTTTTGATCTTCCATGAGAAAGTGAGGTATAAATTTTGCTGTAACTATTTTCATTCACAATTCCTCACGCAAAATTCGTTTGGAGGAGTTCAAAGACACCAAGCATATCAACCAAGTTCGTCAATTCTTTGGTGACGGTTCACGAAAATCAGTTCATGAATTTTCGTGATATTTTCATTCGTTCGAGAGATCGACGGTTGCCTTGAACGAGGTTGGCTGTTCAAGCGACAAGTGACCGTTCCTAAAGTGTGAAAACCATTAGTAAACTTGTGTTTTGCTCGTGGCAGCGTCTTTGTAAGCTGTTTGAAGCATGAGAACTTTTTCGGCTGTCGTTTTCCCCAACAGAAAAGAGAATTCCACGGAAGCACGCTGTTCCTTCGTTTCAGCCATTGCAAAAATCGACGAAC
>NW_026323287.1:0-333 GCF_001194135.2 Octopus bimaculoides
AGTGCCTAAGACGCATCCTAGGAGTAAAATGGAAGAGTTTCGTAGCAGATGAAGAGGTTTTGCGCAGGGCGCACTGTAGCTCAATTGAAAAGCATATTATCCTGGCCCAAATGAGATGGACTGGGCATGTAATTAGAATGAAAGATGATCGTTTGCCGAAGCGCTTATTTTATGGTGAGCTCAGCTCTGGTGAGCGACCGCGGCAGAAACCGAGAAAGAGGTATAAAGATTGCATTAAACAAAACCTAAAAAAACTAGATATGAATGAAAGTGATTGGGAAGGAGATGTTCTGGATCAAAGCAAGTGGAGAGCTGTTGTCAGGACGAGCTGTG
>NW_026323288.1:294-792 GCF_001194135.2 Octopus bimaculoides
GTGTGTGTGTGTGTGTGTGTGTGTGTGTGTGTGTGTGTGTGTGTATATATGTACATGCACACACTAGTATATATTAGTCAACAAACATAAATATATATTATGGAATTATAAGATTTAACTCTATATATACTGGAATTTTATTACTTTATCACCTCTTGTAAACATTAAATGTCCTTGTCTTCATGTTAATACATAGATACTATATTCAACTTTTCTTTTTATTATATATACATGGAACAGATTTATTTTATACGTGGCCACGAATTAAAAAGTGTATAAATTATTCCTGTCTGGTACCCCGGACAAGTGTAACCTACCATCGTTTTGAACCAATATTTGCAAGGAACCCAGTATATGTATGTATGTATATATGTATGTATATATATACACATACATACATGCATACATATATGTATATGTATGTATACGTGTATATGTACATTTATATATATATGTATATTTTACATATGTATGTGCCAATATATATGTATATAAATA
>NW_026323289.1:0-348 GCF_001194135.2 Octopus bimaculoides
TATATAATGTGTATGTGTGTGCCAGTTTTTATACCTAGCTAGCGAGCTATATAGATAGATTATTGTCTGTCTGTCTGAATATGTGGCTTTGTGTGTGTATTTGTACTCCCACTACCTATTTGACAACTGGTGTTGGTTTGTTTACTCAGTTGTTCGGTAAAAACAAAAATTGATAGAATAAGTACCAGGCTTTTAAAAAGCCTTCCAAGACGTTGATCCAGCATGGTACAATGACTGAAACAAGTAAAAGATAAAAGCTACTGGATTAAAACAAAGCACAACCAACATATCTCTCCCTTTTACTCTTTTACTTGTTTCGGTCATTTGAGTGTGGCCATGCTGGAGCAC
>NW_026323290.1:0-506 GCF_001194135.2 Octopus bimaculoides
AAACCTGGTGGTTGACACTACTTTATTGTATCACATGATTTCAACATACTGCAGATCATCAGTGGCAGTTAGCCAAGCTGAATGCAAGAGAACATGATCTGCAATACATTGAAGTCACATGACATGGTAGTGTCATCTGCTTGTGTACTGATGGAATTTTGTCAACCGATAATAGAATTTGATTGGGTTTTAGCATTTGTCATCTGTGCAAAATGATTTTTCAGGACAATTTCTACAGACAAGGCATTATAAAAAACACACCCAAGTTGGGCCAATGTGTTAATATATATATATATATATATATATATATATAGAGGCACAGGCAAGGCTGTGTGGAAAGAAGCTTGCTTCCCAGCTACATGGTCTAGGTTCAGTCCCACTGTGTGGCACCTTTGGTGAGTGTGTTCTAATCCAGCCTCAGGCTCACCAGAGCTCATTGAGTGGATTTGGTACATAAAAACTGAAAGAAGCCCATCATATATATATATATATATATATATATATAT
>NW_026323291.1:0-224 GCF_001194135.2 Octopus bimaculoides
TCTTAATAAGTTAAATGAAATTATCTACTCTGTTGCTAAGGTAATTGAAAAACGCTGTTTAACACCAAAAAAACCAACAATACCAAATTCGAAAAGAAAATCAAACTGGAGGAGTAGAATTGAAACTGAGATTGAATCGTTGCGAAGGGAGATATCAATATTAACTGAGCTATTTCTCTGGAAATGATATAAAATCAAGAAAAAGCAGGAAGATCGTGAGGAAA
>NW_026323292.1:0-375 GCF_001194135.2 Octopus bimaculoides
CAATATACAAACACATATGACATATTATGTCATATCAGTAATAAAAATTTTAAAGGACATCTAGTGACCGAAGAAGGAACAATGTCTTACAGCTGTTTCCAGCTTACTAGAGTTATATAGATAGAATGAGGCATGTCACCTCTAGTCTGAAACAGCTGTAAGAGGTTTTTTTCTCTCTTTACCCACCCTAAAAAAATCATGAGACATGTATCCCATACTATTGATCTTTATGCGCATATTCCAAAATTTCAGTCTTCTGGAACCTGTAAAAAGGATTTTGCTCCTGAAAAATGGAACTCATGAGCTCTAAAATGTGGGAATGAAAGCCCCTATTGGGGGTGGATGTGTTAATGTCAACTAGAGAAGTTGAATTGT
>NW_026323293.1:0-405 GCF_001194135.2 Octopus bimaculoides
GAAACGGGGAAAGATTCTCCACTGCGCTGCCACCCGATTGCTCGGAAAAAGCAACCAAATCTCCCTCAAATTATATGTATATATATACACACCACACGCCACCGGATTAAAAATCGAAGAGTAATGTAGTCATTGATGACACGTTGCCGATGGATGGAAAATCGTTGAACATAGATCTCGATCAGTAACAGAAACAAACAGATACACATGCATATCACCTCCATCTCTTCTTTCTGAAGAAAAACATTCGCACGCACCGTCATGCGTGCAAACATTCATTTAGTCATCCATACATGTTATGTGTGTATGAAGATACATATACGTACATCTACACATACACATACATATTTGTATGTGTGTGTGTGTGTGTATACACATGTATATATATCTGCATGTGTACATACA
>NW_026323294.1:0-259 GCF_001194135.2 Octopus bimaculoides
CACACACGCACACATTAACACGCACACAAAAACAGGTACCCGCATGGTAGATGCATACACACAAACGCACTTGCAGAAACAGGTACGGAAATATATACATGAATACATACCTATAGACTCATTCAGATACACATACACATAAAGTCGCTTACAGAATGGCACACACAAATATCTGTGTATATATGCTTGCATATATATCTATATATACATATGCATTATTGTATATACACACATATATATATATATGTGTGTGTGTGTG
>NW_026323294.1:269-504 GCF_001194135.2 Octopus bimaculoides
GTGTGTGTGTGTGTATATATATGTATATACGTATATATATGCGCATATTATGTATATGTGTATGCTCATGTATATTTTGCTTTATATATGTACGTATTTATGTATACATATACATACACGCACATATATACATATATGTATGTAAGCACGTACGTATGTATATATGTATGGATGTATGTATTTATATATGTATATATGTATTTATACATGTATATATGTATATATATATATATAT
>NW_026323295.1:0-226 GCF_001194135.2 Octopus bimaculoides
CAAAGTGCATTATACTACGTACAGATGCAGATTTGGAAAAAAATTACTTATATTAAGGTCTGATGCAACTGGCTATTTGTCAGGCACACAACTGCATTACATTTATACATACATACACACACACATACATACATACATACATACAAGCATACATATGTATATGTGTGTGTATATGTATGTATTACACACACATATGATTATACATATATATCTATATGTGTGTGTG
>NW_026323296.1:0-293 GCF_001194135.2 Octopus bimaculoides
TACAAATACACGTTCATGCCAAACAAATGAAAATAGTTTTAAAAGACCCCTACAGTCTCTAGTTATGCTAATTAGGGTTTATCACTGTATTGCATAATATCGTCATACTAAACATAAACACGTGTATATCACATGCTGTTATTCAGCATGTGTATATAACACAGCGATACTAAGCACAACGATGTATATATAAGATGGCGATGCTAATGATAATCTGGTATATAACATGGCGCTACTAAAAAGTGTATATAAGAAGGCAATAGTTTATCTACATAAGCATGTACATATAACAT
>NW_026323297.1:0-498 GCF_001194135.2 Octopus bimaculoides
CACACTCACACACACATACAGACACACACTTACACACGCACTTACACACACACATTCACTCACAAACATATATACAGAGATAAATATATACTGACACATATACTGTCATACATATGCACACATACTGACAGACTCACACAGCCACATGTATCTTCTCACACACATACACTCACTCACTTTCATACACATACACTCACATACATACACTCACATACATACACTCACACATATTCTTAGACACACACACACTTGTTGCACAATTATTCACATGCATACATTCTCATACACCGTTACAGACACACAGACGCACACACAGAGATAAGCCTAATTACACCCTCACACACCCTTACATAGATGCACTCATACACACACACACGCACGCATACACGCATGCACACACATTCAGACACAGATAACCACACACTTATACAAAGATATTAGTACACATAAACGTACACAAACACACACTCACACACGCACACATACACACACACACAC
>NW_026323298.1:0-232 GCF_001194135.2 Octopus bimaculoides
ATATATATATATATATATATATATGCATATATGTGGACAGGACGTCACCAACTGTGTACACAACATGAAATATGAAATACATAAACAAACGAGCTAGATACGCAAACGAGAGGAAAAATTGGAAAACAGGATAAGTAAACACAGAAAAACGACCCTTCATCAGTTGTCGGCTGTCTATCTATTCCTCATTTCGAACATTCAACGACAATATGAGTCTTCAAAGACAGTTGCT
>NW_026323299.1:0-211 GCF_001194135.2 Octopus bimaculoides
TATGTACTTAAATCACGTTCATCATAAGTGAATAATATCTATAAGTATGCAAACCATCAAAAATTGATAAGCAATTGATATTTAGATAAATCATACAAATAAAATGTATATAATTAATATAGATGTGCGTGTGAGAGTGTAATTTAATTATTTGATAAAGTAATGGCTGTGTGGTAAGAAGCTTGCTTCCCAACTACATGGTTCTGGGTTC
>NW_026323300.1:0-130 GCF_001194135.2 Octopus bimaculoides
GTTCAGGTTTATACCTGTAATTATTGGGGCACTGGGATATGTAGCACACTGCATA
This sequence comes from Octopus bimaculoides, assembly GCF_001194135.2. NCBI lineage: Eukaryota > Metazoa > Mollusca > Cephalopoda > Octopoda > Octopodidae > Octopus > Octopus bimaculoides. The sequence goes on from NW_026323300.1 coordinate 56, forward strand.
AATCTTGAGAAATTAGACTTCTCAGAACCAGAAAGGAGAAAGCTAATTCGAAGACTACAGATCCAAGCCATCACT
>NW_026323300.1:343-474 GCF_001194135.2 Octopus bimaculoides
TACATACATACATACATACACCCTATTATTGATGTTGAAATTCCAGTGAAGGAGCCTTGGATCTAGGTTAGAAACTGGCTATTTCTTTATTGGCAAGAAATCTTGAAATAAAACTGAATAATGACATACAT
>NW_026323301.1:0-368 GCF_001194135.2 Octopus bimaculoides
ACTACTACTACTACTACTACTACATACACACACACACGCATATACATATAGATTCATATTTATATACATATACAAACGTGTATATATGTGTGTAGATATATTTATACAAATATACATGTATGTAAATATACATGTGCATATGTATATAATGTATGTGCATATACATGTAAATACTTGCATATAAATATGTACATATACATACATGCATATACATACAAATACATATATGTAAACATATACATACATATATATACATGTATATATATTCACACACGTATGTATATATGTATATATATGTACATCAAATACATATATATATACATATACATACATGCATGTATATACACGTATATATATATATATATATA
>NW_026323302.1:0-573 GCF_001194135.2 Octopus bimaculoides
TATATATATATATATATATATAAATAAAAACTCAGCTGGCAAAAATGAGTAGTACCTGTATTTCAAAGGGACAGTCTTTTCAGGCTGCATCTCCCTGACAAATAAAATACATTAAGGGTACACGTGTCTATGGAGTGCTCAGCCACTTGCACGTTAATTTCACGAGCTGGGTGAACAATGTCGGATCTACTGGGACCCTCGTCATCGTAACCGACGGAGTACCAGTAATACATACAGGATGCGACAGAAGGGTTGTCCCGATTTCAAAGTTTAATAAAAAAAAAAAAACATATGAAGATACAGGAAAAAAGATACAAAAAAAATGGGGGATTTTATTGAACTACATAGAAATACAAAGTTTTTTTTTAACGCATCTTCGTGTTTGTTTTTTTATTAAACTTTGAAATCATGGCAACCTGTATATGTGTATAATATATACTATAATATTTATATTATCCTTTTTTTAAAAAGGCTTAATTAATGTTAGTGTTGAGAGCGGAGTTTAAACAAATAAAATCAACGCTTAAATGAATAATTGTCAAGTTCAAGTCTTGTAACTGGGCGAAATGGGAA
>NW_026323303.1:0-404 GCF_001194135.2 Octopus bimaculoides
GTGTGTGTGTGTGTGTTTGTGTGTGTGTGTGTGTCTGTGTGTGTGTGTGTAAATATATATATATGTATATATATGCATATATATATTTACATACATATATATATATATATACATACATTTATATATATACATATATATGTATGTATGTATATATATGTATGTATATTACATCTTTATTATCAACATAATAATTAAGCTAATATTGATATCTAAGTTTGCCATACTTAATATACGTAAAACAGTACTAATACATTATTCAGACTAAAGAAAAAGACCTGTTGACCTAGATACTTAATGTTAAATTTCCCCTACATTATGATAGTAGTAAAAAAAACACCAACCTTAAATTGTGTCGCCACTATGACCAGAGAAATATTTATAACCATATCCATGTATAATGCTTA
>NW_026323304.1:0-246 GCF_001194135.2 Octopus bimaculoides
TAACTATGTGGATTCATTGTAGAGTTGACGGAGAGCTGCTGTCGAGATGTATAACTTCCACGAAGTTCAGCAAGGAAAAGAGACAGAGAGACGCGGGAACGCTTGGATGTTGGATGGCCACGCATGCGCATGAGGGACTCCCTGCATTCCTTCCAGAAGACTAGTCCCTGCGCATGCGTGGATAAACTCTCCAACATGAACTCACTAGCCGATAAATTTCGTAAGTGCCTGCCTCACGTGGTCTTG
>NW_026323305.1:0-248 GCF_001194135.2 Octopus bimaculoides
AGTGTGCAGTCTCATACAAGGACGATGTTACTATATATATAAGTGTCAGCTATGCGCATGCAAGGGGTTTCAAGTTGAGTGCGGGTTGCACAACACCACAATAACTCCTACTAGCAATACCAAGAAGACCAGCTATAAGCAAAATGCAAGATATCCAGCTTAGTAGAACAACGGCTCTGATATATGAGTTAACCTTCTCTTAGAGAGGTTCCTTAACAAGCAGACTTACTGCGCGTTCAGACTACAAC
>NW_026323306.1:0-478 GCF_001194135.2 Octopus bimaculoides
GTCTACCAAATCCACTCACAAAGCTTTGGTCGGCCCGTGGCTATAGTAGACAACAACAGCAGCAGTAGCAGCTGGTTCCTTTGTCCCAATTCACCAAGAAAATCTCCAACAACACAACTACGCAACACTGCTAAAACACCTCCATAACTACTCCAAGACCTCGGCAACCCCAACGCAAGGTGCTGTCATGGCTGTCAGCACCTCTAGGTGCAGCCTCAATGTTAACAACAAATATTAGTTTCATTAATATAAATTAAAATAGGAAAATAATTTTTTAAAAAAAGAATTGTCACACATTCCTTAAGTAATGAGACAAGATTGTGTTTCGCGTGTGTACCTGTGTGTATTTATTTATGCATGGATGTATGATGTATACATAATGTATGCATAATGTGTGTACGTATATATGTTCGTATTGCATGATGTATGTATGTATATACGTATGATGTATGTATGTTTTTATGTATGAGTATATATA
>NW_026323307.1:0-354 GCF_001194135.2 Octopus bimaculoides
TGATGATGATGATGATGATAATGATGATGATGATGAGGAGGAGGAGGAGGCGGAGGAGGAGTAGGGTGACGTGGAGGTGGAATATGATAATGATGATGTTGTTGTTGTTGGTCATAATACGAGGACAATGGAATGCCAACGGAAAAAAACGTTGCTATAGGTATACTCCGGAAATAGGTCTCAGAAAATAACAAACCGGCCATACACTGGGATATGGCAATCCACACCGACCAGAAGATCAAGCCATATCCGTGCGGCTTTAAGAAAGCGGGACTCGAAATCGAATTGGAGTCATCGGGTGTGAATGTATGTATGTATGTATGTATGATATTTATATATGTTATGTATGTATGT
>NW_026323308.1:0-417 GCF_001194135.2 Octopus bimaculoides
CGAGCATCTAAGTGGAGAAAGTTAGTAGGCTTCGAGCAGTTTGTAGAAAATATACATAACAATTTTCCGGGACAATAGTTACTCAACGAGTACACCTCATTGAGTAACTATTTCTACCTAGGTTCTGCTAGCTGGGAAAAATATGCACCCTAGGTTTTACTTGGTCCATTACCTCATAGAGCATTAAGAATCTTCAATTCTTATTTTGTCAGTGATCACGCTGCGGTCTCAAAGCGACGAGAATATTTTATCAAATTAAAATTAAATGTTGAAGTGAATCTAACAGTCTTTGTGTATTTTTAAATCACTTATAATCACCTTCCACGCTGGAATCGTTTCCGTTTCAGTACACGATGTGAGATCAGGTCTCTTGTTATGCAAGTATATCTCCGTAATATGTATATATATATATATATA
>NW_026323309.1:0-212 GCF_001194135.2 Octopus bimaculoides
GAAGAAGAAGAAGAAGAAGAAGCAGACGTAGTAGTATAGTAATAATTAATAATGATAGTGATGATGATGAAGATGATGATGATGATGAATATGATGATGATGACGATGACGATCAGGATGGTGATAACGATGAAGATAATGAGGATGAGGACAACTAATAAAGACTGTGCTAATAAAATAATAATAATAATAATAATAATAATAATAATAAT
>NW_026323310.1:0-358 GCF_001194135.2 Octopus bimaculoides
TCGTTCCTCTTCCTCTCTCTCATTTAATAGCTTTATTTTGTCCCTCTACCCCTAACTATACACTTCACCTGGTCATCTGGGGCTTATCACCATTTCTCTGCTTCGACCATTGTCCGTGCACATTACATCGCTTTTTCCTCGCTTCACTTTCAAATTTCCTACACACGCCAGCATCACTTACTTCGTGAGGAGTCGAAATATACCTACTGTTTGTATGTATCCGTTTCTGTTGTTATACGTGCTTTGTTTCTACATTAAGTTCTTTCTTCCAAGGAATCTGGGGCTCACTCATTCATGTTTTCGTTACGTTGTCTGTCTGCAGACAATAACTGCAGGTTATTTTTGAGAAGTGTTCCCC
>NW_026323311.1:0-230 GCF_001194135.2 Octopus bimaculoides
ACACACACATGCACACATATATAATAATATATGTATACAATATAACAATAAACATAATATAATATACGTATAATATGATAATAAACATAATATAATATATATATAGTATAATGTATATAATATAGAATATATATAATTTAATAATTGCCCACACATATATTATATAATATAAAAGGTGAAGATTAGATCGACCCCAGTGCGTAACTGGTACTTATTTAATCGACCCCCGA
>NW_026323312.1:0-160 GCF_001194135.2 Octopus bimaculoides
ATCAGTAATAATTTATTCAAAACTAACAGTTATTAGTTTCTCATAACTTCGCTTATCTAGCGTTGCTCGGATAAGCGAAATTATTCAAAGCTAAAAGACAATTGCGAATAACTAATCTATACTATAAATTGCAGTGTTCTTGATTGCTTGATTGATTGAT
>NW_026323312.1:170-487 GCF_001194135.2 Octopus bimaculoides
GATTGAGTGTCGGCAGATTCACTCGAGAACGGTGCAGTGGAATCGCGTGAGATTCAGCACAGAGCGGCAGCATTATCTCTTTATTACCCACTAGGGGTCAAACAAAGAAGGGACAATACAACTGATTGGTGTCAGATAAAACTATGGAGTTACGTATAATGCGAAACAATTAAAAGTTTGGTGATTAAAAATATAATGAAATCGGAGAAATCGAATGTTACAATATACAAAGCACAAAACAACATAGACAGATGAAGTGGGGGACTGGGTTACGCTCCGACCCCACGAACCCCATCCCACCACTGACACTTTTGAAG
>NW_026323312.1:511-626 GCF_001194135.2 Octopus bimaculoides
CTCTTTCACTCGCAACACTCGAGCGACATATTTCCATCTTGCATCCAAACTTCCTGACCCGACGCCATTTAGGAAGCGCCCCTGCTTCCAACTCGACGACAGGCCGCGTACATTT
>NW_026323312.1:636-861 GCF_001194135.2 Octopus bimaculoides
GCGTACATTTAAACATCCAATATGAACAGCCATAAGTGTCTTACCTTAGTCGGTGTCTGGCAGGGGGGAAACCCCCGCCTCTTCCACTCTATCTGAGGCCTGTGGAGTCGGAGGAATAAAGTTCTCCACCATAATTGGCACGTAGTCCAATCTTGGGACCCCGATATCTCTTCTATAGTTATTGCTGAGTATATTAAAAATTCTCATAGTTGTTTTATAGACGGC
>NW_026323312.1:915-1050 GCF_001194135.2 Octopus bimaculoides
CGTTGCCAGGTGGTTCATCAGCTCTCTGTTTGAGGTTCGAACCACCATGTGAACACCACATTTTTTATTTTTTTTCCTTATCTTTCGTTGGGGAGGGTTGTTTTAACTTTCTTTTGTTGGACACAGTAGTCCAAC
>NW_026323312.1:1060-1406 GCF_001194135.2 Octopus bimaculoides
TTAACTTTCTTTTGTTGGACACAGTAGTCCAACCCTCTCCAACCTTTTCCGCTGGCACAGGTGTTTGATCCTTTTTCGTTTCCTGTTCTTCTTCTACTACTTCTGGATCCTTCCTTTTTTTTCTTGTTTCCTTCCTTTTTTCTTCTGTTTCCTTCCTTTTTTCTTCTTGGCTAGTTTTTCCTTCCTCTGTCTTCTGATTACAGTTCGCCCTGAGGTGGCCCTTCTTGACACACTGGAAGCAACGAGGTTTGAGGCCTTCCACCGACACGACTAATCGTGTGCCGCCAACCTCAAAACTTTCAATTATTTCCTCCAGTGTGGCCTGTTCCGCTTGAATTGTCATTTT
>NW_026323312.1:1597-1713 GCF_001194135.2 Octopus bimaculoides
TGTTCTCCTACCCATGTACAGTGGTAGGAGAACCACATTTTCCGTTCCCAGGGACTCTACAGAATAGAGTCGGGCAGCTTCCTCTGACTCCATTCTCACCTCTACCGTAGCATAAC
>NW_026323312.1:1723-1910 GCF_001194135.2 Octopus bimaculoides
GCTTCCTCTGACTCCATTCTCACCTCTACCGTAGCATAACGCTTGCCTCTGGTGATATAAGTAATTTTTTCCAGTATCTGTTTCAGGTACTTTTCGATCTCGGCCTCCGAGACGTACTCTATTTTCTTTTCTTTTTCGCTGTACATCTTGAATATTAGCGTTTCCTTCTCTATTCTTTCCATAAAAC
>NW_026323312.1:1920-2487 GCF_001194135.2 Octopus bimaculoides
TCTTGAATATTAGCGTTTCCTTCTCTATTCTTTCCATAAAACTTTGGGGATGGGGTTGCGATAACGCCGTGCCCCTCCCTTTTCATCATGTGTTTATGTTTCTCAACATTACTGATGTTGACCTTTTTTTTTCTTGTCGCCAGCGACCGCTGCAAAATCCGATTTTTTCCTTGATTTTTCCTTTTCATTTTCGTTTACTTCTTTCAGGCTTTCTGCCTCAATATTCCCTTTTGCCAATGCTGGCCAATTTTTTGCAATCACCTGCTGTCTATCCCTGTCACATACTTCTTCGTTTTCCTGTCCAAAAACGAAATTTCTTGTTTCAGCCATCGTGTAGGTCTCCCTACACGGGGAAACCGTTGCCGGTTTCACCAACTGTAACAAAAAATTTTTCCTTTTTTTTTCACAAGTTAACAATTAAAGTTAACAACACAATAACACAGTCAAAATCAACAAAAATATTCCACTTGTAGGATAACAATCCACACTATTCAAAAGACGTCAAAGAAATTCAGCCCAGAGCGGCAGCATGGTCCGCTCATGTTCAGGAGATTTTTATTGCCCTCC
>NW_026323312.1:2582-2684 GCF_001194135.2 Octopus bimaculoides
TCAAAGTGGGGAGGGGCGATTTTGTTGCCTTTCCCATACGCGAAATTTTAATAAAAACCAGCACAATAAAGATTATTTTTTTCCAAGTAATGTGGCTGGGTT
>NW_026323312.1:5988-6173 GCF_001194135.2 Octopus bimaculoides
AAATATCTTCATCAAAGAGGTTGTTGAAGTCAAAAGTAAACAAAAGTTGACCCTATCCACACTATAGCAGTTTGTTATACATGTTCGTTATGAAATGTGCCATACAATTTTAATATTGAAACAAATGCCGTCTTGTATAATACTTTCTATCTCTCAAGTTTAAACAAGATCCATTTCAAGTGTTG
>NW_026323313.1:0-293 GCF_001194135.2 Octopus bimaculoides
TATATATGATATATATACATATAACATTTATATATCATTACGTCTTATACCTACATACACATAAACACACGCACATATATATTTATCAATATGTACACGCACGCACATACCCACGTAAACACGCGTGCGTACGCGCACACAGTCATCCACTCACGCGAGTATAATCACTACTCTTTGTGAGCTGAGCACAACTCCTGCCGGTGTTGCATTTCTTTACCCTTGGGCCAGTTGCACACACAATCATTGGTAATATACCAAGCTTGATCCAGTCAAGTAATTCTATAATACCTCCT
>NW_026323314.1:0-562 GCF_001194135.2 Octopus bimaculoides
CACTAATAACACTGGTCAAGAAAATGAAACTTCTTTTAATCATCAAAGTTGCTGATTGACTTTTCTGGATTAATTTTTGATGCTGATTACGAATCTGAAGTCCGGTTTCCTCTATCAGGTCACATTTTCATGTTAATGATACCTGCTGTTTTAACTTATAAGATACGTAAAGCATGTCTATATAAAGTATACTGAATACAAGATACAATAATTTCATGGCTTTTTATTGTACAAAATTAAAATTATTGTGTACAAATAAGTTAGAATACACTCTAACAACTTAAAATCTTTGAGATTTGGACTTTCGAGACAGTACTTGATACACCAAACATTTTGGCAGTTTTCGTTAAGCTAGCACCAACAATTTGACCTCTTTGAAAGTCCGATAAATCCGTCCTTTTAATGAATTTTAATTACCTTTTTCTGATGATATCTAAAAAGAAACAGGAATTTTACCAACACATATTAAGCAACACTAATAATAAATAAAAAAAAATCATAAAAATAAACAAGCGTAGGAGTGGCTGTGTGGTAAGTAGCTTGCTTACCAACCACATAGTCC
>NW_026323315.1:0-298 GCF_001194135.2 Octopus bimaculoides
CAAATTCCACCAAGGTTGACTTTGCCTTCCATCCTTTCAGGATTGATAAAAATTAAGTACCAGCTGCACACTGGGGATTACTCCTCCAATGAAGTTTCAGGCCTCTTGCTTATTGTACAAAGGATTATTTCAAATATTAATTTGTATTATCACATTTCAAATATTAATCTGCATTATCCCCTACTTATTGCTACCACCTGGTCCTTAATCGCCCTTAATATGATCAAAGGGATTAAGGCGATTACACTGATCCCAGTGCATAACTGATACTTATTTAATCGACCCCGAAAGGATGAAA
>NW_026323316.1:0-739 GCF_001194135.2 Octopus bimaculoides
ATTAAGTGTATGTATATGCAAAATGTAGTTATGTGGCATTGTTTATTTCAAGAAAATTTCAAACCAGGAATTGCATGTATAGAAAAAGCTCATGATTCCTTCCATTGAGCGTGTTAAAGACAAGATTTCATGAACTCTAGATACGTGAACATCAGATAAACAGGATCTGCATATTTTGATAATCAACCAAAAAATGCGTCCAGCTGTGATTAGGAGTTCATTTTCCATACATACATACACACACACACAGATATACATATATATATACACACACACACAAACAGATATATATATATATATATATTTATATATATATATATATATTCTTTTATTTTTTTACTTGTTTCAGTCATCTGACTGCAGCTATGCTGGAGCACCGCCTTTAGTTGAACAAATTGACCCCAGAACTTATTCTTTGTAAACCTAGTACTTATTCTATCAGTCTCTTTTGCCGAACCGCTAAGTTACGGGGACGTTAACACACCAGTATTGGTTGTCAAGTGATGCTGGGGGACAAACACAGACACACAAACATACTCACACACACACATACATATATATATATATATATATATATATATATATATATATATACAACGGGCTTCTTTCAGTTTCCGTCTACCAAATCCACACACAAGGCTTTGTTCAGCTTGAAGCTATAGTAGAAGACATTTACCTAAGGTGCCAAACAGTGGGACTGAACCTGGAACCATGTGGCTGGTAAGTAAGCTACTTACCA
>NW_026323317.1:0-365 GCF_001194135.2 Octopus bimaculoides
ACCGCGAGTCTGCTGCCCTAACCACTGGGCCATTGCGCCTCCACAGAAACCCATATACACAGACACAAAAGACACACGTACACAAGAAGACGAAATGGGGGAAAATAGAAAAGTGAAGAACGAATATATAGTGCGTGTGTTTATTCGGCAAAAAAATGACCATACCGAAAGATAACAATATCTGTTTCAACATACGATTTCATATTAGGAATCTTTCAAAATAAATACATAAACGATATACATACATTTGCTTAAGGTACCGTGCCCAGTTATCAAATCTAAAATCAGGCAGCTGCGAAGTGAACTTTTGAACCACACAGTATGCAATGTAAAGTGGTGTGTGTGTGTGTGTGTGTGTGTGTGTG
>NW_026323318.1:0-288 GCF_001194135.2 Octopus bimaculoides
ATATATATATATATATATATATATATATACATATACACACACATAGAGAAAGAGAAAGAGAGGGAGAGAGATAGACAGAGATTCACACACATACATATATACGCAAATAAATAAACATATTTGTCTATATGTACACACATACACATATGCATGTGCATTAAATGTGAAAGAATATATGTAAACAGGAATGAAGAAGAAAAGGAAAGAATTGAAAGTGCCAAATAATCTACATTGCATATAATTATACCTATCCTACAATATAGCAATTTATATCTACATGCAATCTTT
>NW_026323319.1:0-326 GCF_001194135.2 Octopus bimaculoides
ATGTGTGTGTATGAACACACATTTAGTGCATATGCATAACATTGTGCGCATGTGTGAGCGTGTATACATGTGCATGTGTGTATGTGGTAACAGATACAGGTAGGTTTCACGTCTAAACACATTCAAAAAACGACGTATTCTTTACTGGAAGTGGTCAATAAATAATTATAAATTAATTACAGTTATGAAAACATTGTATGCGTGAAGGAAATAGAACGGAATGGCGGCAAATCGAATACATCAATGAAAGGTAATTCGGTAAGTATGTCATCTGATGCAGATAGTTTTGTGTGTGTGTGTGTGTGTGTGTGTGTGTGTGTGTGTGT
>NW_026323320.1:0-211 GCF_001194135.2 Octopus bimaculoides
GGCAGTGTTTGAATAAATGTTCTCAGGAGTTGTATGAAAACTGGAAGAGAGTCATTTGCCTATCCTCGTATAAGCGTATTGTATACTTCAATAATTAATTTATAACTGCTTAACTGTTTGTGAGCACGTTAAGTAACACGTGAGTTTAACATCATTTATTATTGAATGCATTTGTAAAACATAATAGCAAGGGAAAAGATCCACCCATTTT
>NW_026323321.1:0-393 GCF_001194135.2 Octopus bimaculoides
ATGCATTTTGAGTAGATATGAATAATAACAATAAATGGAGCAAAACGCAATACATATATATTTATATGTTCGAGAGTGTGCCGAAAAGTTCTTGACTTTCGGTAAAAGAAAATACAGAAAAATCAGTTAATTATGTTTTTATATAACATATTCCCCTCTCAGATTCAGACACTTATTGCAGCGGTCCTTCTAAACCCTGTTAAAGAACTGCGAAAGTTAGGCCTCCAACCAGGTGTTTCGCGACACCCTCAAGGCCAAGAACTTTTCAGCACCCCATGTATTTATATATGTCAGTATGTATATGTAGATGTGTATATATTTATTTATATATATATTTGTGTGTGTGTGCGTATTCATATATGTATATATGTTTATATATATATATACATATAT
>NW_026323322.1:0-502 GCF_001194135.2 Octopus bimaculoides
ATATATATCGATCCAAGGATATAAGTTTGGGAAGTTTGTAAGGTTTGAGCAGTTCGTTGTAGGTACATTGTCGTTTAAGAATCCAAAGTTACCTCAACGAAGAAATGATTTTAATTAAGATATCCTCGGTATGATGAGTAGCTGGCAAAGTCCCACTCTGAGTAATTATTACATCAGAGGATCTGATAGGTATGAGACATTATGTAGCCTGGATTTTACCAGTTCCACTCCATCAATTTGAATTCTATATTTTTTCCTTGTTTCAGTCATTTGACTGTGGCCATGCTGGAGCACCAACATTGGTCGAATAGGTCGACCCCAGGAATTATTCTTTGTAAGCCGGGTATTTATTCTATCGGTTACTTTTGCCGAACCTGTCAGTTGTAGGGACATAAATACACCAAAATCGGCTATCAAGCGATGGTGGTGGGGACAAACACAGGCACACACAGAGGTACATACATACATACATATATATATATATATATATATATATATATAT
>NW_026323323.1:0-419 GCF_001194135.2 Octopus bimaculoides
TATATATGTATATATACACATACACATACATTAATGTATTGACACATACAATGTGAGGGAGAGATAGAAAGAGAGAGAGAGAAAGGTAGAAAGAAATGCAAAAACAACTATATATACCTTTAATATGTGTATTGAATTGTGTTCTCGTATACATTCCTGGAGTAGTTATTGCGGTCTAAAGCTAAGTTATATCACAAGCTATGACAAATATCACGCTATCACATGTAGGGTATGAATATCACATGTTGTCTTCAGGAGATGATTTGATAATATCTTAACCGATATCAACATCCATATTAGCAACACACCATTTCCGAAGCTATAGAGTGTGCAGATGAATTATGTATGTAATGTCATCTAATGTATGTATGTGCATATAAATACACACACACACACACACACACACACACACACACACA
>NW_026323324.1:0-218 GCF_001194135.2 Octopus bimaculoides
GAAAAACATACACACATAGTTAAATACAAGTATAAATCCACACACATATAAATATATATATGTGTGTGTGGGTGGGTTTGTACACACCTCTATATAATTATGTATATGCATCTATATATATTTGCATATATATGTATGTATATATTTGCATATATATATATATATATGTGTGTATATATACGTTTATATGTCATAATACTTACATACACACACAAACT
>NW_026323325.1:0-1590 GCF_001194135.2 Octopus bimaculoides
ACTGAAACAAGTAAAAGAGTAAAAGAGTAAAAGAGTAAAAGAGTAAAAGAAGTAAATGAAGCAAAACTAACAATAAGATGGAAAATAATGTTTTATTTATTTTTATACCACTTCGAATATCATTTTAGCAAATTTAAAGTGATTTTCTTTCGTGCCGTAAACCATTTACCGTTTCTATGGTGCCCACCACACTCCATCCCCACCTTCCCTTGATGCACTAAGCACTTGCTTATTTTGTTCAATGGCTAATCCAGCGCTACTTGGGACTTGTGTGAACGTCACAATTTTAAAGATTTTTCTCTGTCACAAGCCAAGGAAATATCTCAGCCTCCGGGTTGGCAGAATCGTCCCAGCATTTGTTCCGAAGCTTTGTGTTCGGGGTGTAAATCTCACCGAGGTTACCTTTACCTTTCATCCCTACGGGGTCGAGAATATAACCTAACAAGCAAGTACTGGGGACCACATAATCGACTTAACCCCTTCTTTCAAAATAGCTGGTTTTGTGTGCTTAAATCCGAAACCATTATTATTAGAGCAGACAGGATCGTTAGAGCGTCGAGCAAAATGCTCAGCCGCGTTTCTTCTGGCTCTTTGTGTTCTAATTTCAAATACCACCGAGGTCGACTTTGCCTTTCATCTCTTCGAGGCCGATAAAATGGAGTACTAGTGAAGTACGGGAGACGATTTAATCGACTTGTCACACCCCTCAAAACTGCTGGACTTGTGCCAGGCCGAAACTCAAAATAAAATACCTGCCAAGCACAGAGATCGATGTAATCGACTACCCCCCCCCCAACCTACAATTCCAAGCCTTCTGCCGATAATAGAAAGATTTTGTTATCATCATTATTTCGGTGAGCTGGCAGAATCTTTAGCACGCCGGACGTAGTGGTATTTCGTCTGTCTTTACGTTCTGAGTTCAAATTCCGCCGAGGTCGATTTTACCTTTCATCCTTTCGGAGTCGATAAATTAAGTACCAGTTACGCACTAGGGTCGATGTAATGGATTAGTCTCCTCCTCCAAAATTTTAGGCCTTGTGCCTTTAGTAGAAAGGATTATTATCATTATTTCGACTTTGTCTTTCATCTTTCGAGATCGATAAAAAAACAAAATATACCAGTCAAGTACTGGGGGTCGATGTAATTGACTAACCACCTTCTTTTTAAATTACTGGCCTCGTGTCAAACTTATTGTTATTATTATTATTATTATTATTATTATTATTATTATTATTATTATTTATAACGTGATAATATTTAATAACATTTGATAGAGAAAACTGGGTGGAGTATGGTGAATGGCAGTAGCAGCAGCAGCAGCAGCAGCAGTAGTAGTAGTAGTAGTAGTAGTAGTAGTAGTAGTAGTAGTAGTAGTAGTAGTAGTATTAGTAGGCAAAGGGGGCGGTGTCAGTGGCTGATGACCTTTGCGATTCTCAGGTGTCTGTTGAGCTGATTAAGAGATGGTAGTAGTAGCTGCAGCAGCAGTAGCAGCAATAACAGTGGCAGCAGTTGCGGCTGCAATAGCAAGAGAGGTGGTGTGTAAGTTAGTAGTAGTAGTAGTAGTAGTAGTAGTAGTAGTAGTAGTAGTAG
>NW_026323326.1:0-284 GCF_001194135.2 Octopus bimaculoides
ATAATAATAATAATAATAATAATAATAATCCTTTCTACTATAGATACAAGACCTGATACTTGGGGGAGGTGACTAGTCGATTACTTCGACCCAAGTGTTTCCTTTAATCTATCGATCCGAAAGGATGAAAGGCAAAGACGACCTCCGCGAAATTTGAACTCAGAATGTAAATGCCGCTAAGCATTTTGCCCGGCGTGCAAACGATTCTAATAACAATATATACATATATATAAAAAAAGAATATAAGGATAAAAATCACGTTAATGATTTTTATCAAGTAGTCA
>NW_026323327.1:0-435 GCF_001194135.2 Octopus bimaculoides
CTGCTTAAATCTCTCTGAGAGATTTAGAAATATTATATTTCTAATTATATTATAAATAATCGTAAAAGCTAAAATCATTCAAACAAATCTAGACTTGTAGAAGTAGTTGTAGTAGTCAACGCTAAAAGTTAGAAATACAATCTCTTTTTACCAGGCACAGGCAGCAAGCGTACCAACGCTTCTGCTAGTTCACTACTTTCAGTCTGGGTCGCTATCATCCATTTAGGTAGCGAATCGGTTCTTGTGCTGCTGTCTATGTACACGAAGTCAAAAGTTTTGGCCCATTAACAAAAAATCTGCTATAAATAACAACAACAACAACAACAACAACAACAACAACAACAATAATAATAATAACGATAACAATAATTATCGATAGTAATGGTGATGATGATGACGATGACGATGATGATGATGATGATAATGATGATGATG
>NW_026323328.1:0-390 GCF_001194135.2 Octopus bimaculoides
TATTGAGTATTAAATATATATAGGGGCTAGTATACTTTTCTGCTTCATAGCAGTCATCAAGTTCCCATCTGTCAGACTGTCATGACTGCTATAAAGCAGGAAATTATGCTAGCCCCTATATATATTTAATACTCAATATTTCATATAATCAACAAGACATTCAATACTTCATTTCATTTTACTATTTATATCATATATTCCATATTCTATATCCCACATTAATTTTATAAGAATATAAATAAAACATAAAAAAACAGACAGAGCTGGAGCTCTTTTAAATAATATATGTATATATGTACACGTGTACGCACGCGTGCACACACACACACGTACACACACGCGACCTCATCTTCGTACATAGGTACATTCTCACTCCCCCTATATCCATAT
>NW_026323329.1:0-520 GCF_001194135.2 Octopus bimaculoides
GATGATGATGATGATGATGATGATGAGGATAATGATGATGATGATGATGACGATGACAACAAGAGCAAGAAAAACCGAATGACAAGGATACGGTAGATGTTGATCATGGCATTATGTTGATTCAAATCGCTAGCTATGAATTCTCACCACAGGAACCGTTCAACCTCATCTCCAGTACCTTCTATCCTCCTCCCTCTCTCTCTCTCAGTCTATCCATCTGTCTATCTGTTCTCTATGTAGATATACATATTTATCAATATATATGTATACATTTGCGTATATATATATACATATATCGACATATGTATATATATATATATATATATATACTGTATACATACATTCATTCAAATATACATATAAATGCTTATGCACATATATATGTTTATATATGCATATATACATCACATACATACATATATACATATAGCTATGTATGTATATGATGTATATATATATAATATATATACATCATAACCATATACATGCATATATATAGGTATACATATATATATATATA
>NW_026323330.1:0-255 GCF_001194135.2 Octopus bimaculoides
TTTTTTTTTTTTTTTTTTTTGTTCCCCCCGAACGAAAATGTTCTTAAAGGAAAACGTTTTGCAGATGTAGAAGAGGTGAAGAAGAAAACGATGGAGATTTTAAAAGGCATCGCTTCACAAGAGTTCCAAGACTGTTTCGAACAATGGAAAAGGCATCTGGGCGGATGCATTGCTTCAAATGGAGAAGACTTTGAAGGCGATAAAAGTTGTTGTTGTTGTTAGCACTCCGTCGCTTACGACGTCGAGGGTTCCAGT
>NW_026323331.1:0-391 GCF_001194135.2 Octopus bimaculoides
GTTACGGGGACGTAAACAAACCAAGATCGGTTGTCAAGCGATGGTGGGGGACAAACACACACACACACACATATAGTAGAAGTTACTTACCGAAGGTGCCACGCAGTGGAACTGAACCTGGGACCATGTGGATGGGAAGCCAGCTCCTTACCATACACCCACGCCTGCGTCTAATTCTTTCATTATTCTTTGTTCCTTTACTTGTTTCAGTCATTTGACTGCGGCCATGCTGGAGCACCGCCTTTAGTCGAGCAAATCGAACCCAGGACTTATTCTTCGTAAGCCTAGCACTTATTCCATCGGTGTCTTTTGCCGAACCGCTAAGTTACGGGGACGCAGACACACCAGCATCGGATTTCAAGCGATGTTGGGGGGACAAACAGACACACAG
>NW_026323332.1:0-652 GCF_001194135.2 Octopus bimaculoides
AGAGGCATGCAGTAATATACATCTGGAAGATCCTGGAAGAAATTGTGCCACATTTTAGCATTGAAAGCTACACCAATGCCAGAACGGGTCGTCACTGGATAGTGTCAAATATCCTAGCAAAGCCATCGCGCTTCCGGATCAGTTACTGCAACAGCCTGGGTTTCAGTGGCTCACAGCTTTTTAATATTCTCCCAAAGAACTTGAGGAACATGCACAATATAGATGTAGGCATTTTTAAATCAAGGTTGGAACTCTTCTTGTCGAACGTCCCAGATTAACCTACCTCACGGCAAGAGGTACAAATGAGGGTAGCTACATCAAACTCCATTCTTCACGGACCACCAAATACTGGAGGAACCTGTCAGTAATATTTCCTGAACCATGGTTTCAAGCTATTTTCAGCAAAATAAAATAATTCACTCGACCAGCTATCATCGACAGGAAAGCCAAGATTAACATATAAAACACGAGGCAATATATACAAGATGCCTCGTGACTATATATTATAATTTTTCATTTCTACTGCGCATGTGCGGTTTTCTTATCGGCAGCAAATACAAAAAATGTCAATTTTCTTCCAGAAATTAGCCAAAAAGTCATTTTATCATCTATATATATAAAAATGAGAATGTCTGTCTGTCTGTCTGTCTGT
>NW_026323333.1:0-730 GCF_001194135.2 Octopus bimaculoides
GTGTATGTGTGTACATGTGCATGCATAGAGTGTGTGTGTCTGTGCATGTATGTGTGTGAGCCCATGTGCTTTAAGTATGCTTGAGCATGTGTGCATGCATGTGCATGGTGTATGTATGTGTTTGTGCATGTGTGTATAGTCATGTGTTTCTATCTCCTTGTATGTATGTGCATGTGTGCATATGTGCATATGTGCGTGACCATCTGTACTACCTATTTACCTACCTACCTACCTACCTACCTACTTACATACCTACCTACCTATTTATCTACCTACCTACATTCTTACCTACCTATTTACTTGCCTATCTCCCCACTGATCTACCAAACTACATAATTAACTAACTACTTACCTAACAATCTATGTATCTAACCTAACCATCTAAACACCTATCTACTTATCTACCTACCTACCTACCTATTTACCTACTTGACTGCCTACTTACAAGTGTACCTATGTATGTATGCTGCATGGATGGTACCCACGGCATTGAGATATCTCTACCGCCTACAAGCATTTCTTATTTAGTATGAGTAACGTTTCATTTATGAGGATATACTTTTGTATTTGTCTAAGTGATAAGTCCTTTAGGTGTTTGGACAAAATGCGGATGTCAATTCGGCCCATCATGCCGTCATGTTGGTCTTTGTCATGTTGATAGAGTATAAATGACTATTTCTTGCCATTGACACACATATATATATATATATATATATATATATATATATAT
>NW_026323334.1:0-300 GCF_001194135.2 Octopus bimaculoides
TCTAAGTAGCACTTATATTGGTATAATGACTGTAGAAAGACCATTCGCAGCTTTTCCCATTAGGAATGTTATGCATGGTCTAATGGATAGTGGGGTGTCTATATCAATGTACTCAAATTCCTACGCATATTAAAAATAATATATTAATGTTTCAGGGAATCATCAATGACTTTATCAACAAAAATAATCTTACAAGTATCTATTTGGATGATTTATTTTTTTAGTTTGTAGTGAAAGAAAATCAGATTCCTTTCAACCTGCTGAACATGTCAACTGACTTCAAACAAAAGTAAATGTAAA
>NW_026323335.1:0-388 GCF_001194135.2 Octopus bimaculoides
ATATATATTGATATATGTGTATATACAAACATAATACATAAATATGCATACTCACACGCACAAGTGTGCGCGCACACACATGTCTAGTTTCTCAGGGAAAGAGAAACAGAGATAAAAAAAAGAAAAAAATTAAATTGAGTACTTGACAATGAAAATAGTGTTATATATTTTATTGTTAAATGAAATTTCATAAAACGGTGCCGTTTTCGTATTATTATGAGAAATAGAACATAAAATTTTGTATCTAATAATATAGAATGGAAATGTTTGAATATTATAGCATATTGGATAACATACAATATATAATCATATTCGTTGACAATATAGTCGTTGTTTGAAAAATACGTTTGTAGATAATGAAAGTAATCGTTATGCAAAACGATACAGT
>NW_026323336.1:0-216 GCF_001194135.2 Octopus bimaculoides
TTCTGTCTACCAAATCCACTCACAAGGCTTTGGTCAGCCCGTAGCTATAGCAGAAGACACTTGCCCAAGATGCCACACAGTGGTACTGAACCTGAAAACATGTGGTTGGGAAGTAGACTTATTAACCACACAGTCAAATTTGCACCTGTGCGTGTGAGTGTGTGTGTGCTTACATGTATAGATATAATTATCCCTGTCTCTCTGAATGTGTGTGTG
>NW_026323337.1:0-3124 GCF_001194135.2 Octopus bimaculoides
GGAATGAGTGATGTTGATAAAGATGTAATCTTCTCTTCAGGGAAATTCATGAGAGCCAACTTAACCGTAAGACATTATAACCGAATGTGATAACTGTGGGTAGAGAAGATTGCTACATATCTTATTTGAAAAAACCGTTGGAAGTTGCAACGCTACGAGACAGTACATTGGACAAGGGGGGAAGAAAAGAAGGATAAAGAGAAAATTAGAATTTGTTTTAAAGGACCACAAGAAAAACTTTTGGAGTAGCCCCAAATTACGTCTTATCTGCCCATCTAAATTGGACATAGGTGTTCTTAGCATAAATATACTAGACAAATATATACCTACTTTAGTCAAAAAATTAAAACTTAGTTTGTGGTCCAATTCAACACAAGTAGTAGATTGGTTTAGTAACATTAATGATAAACATAACACCAAATTTATCCAGTTTGATATATCCAACTTCTATTCTTCAATTAACCCCATTTTACTCAATAAGGCACTCTGGTTTGCTCATAATAAGGCGGGTCTTTCCAGAGAAAAGATTGATGTTTTAGCAGCTAGAAAATCTATAATTAAATTTAACCCTTTAGTGTTTGCATTATTCTGCCAAAATTAATGCTTTTTCATCCACATTGTTTTGAACTAATCATGCATTATCTTGTAGCTATGAGATTTTGATGAGGTAGCTGTTAATTTTTAAAACGATATTGTAGGGTTGGTGTGAGAGACCAGATTTGGCCAGTTTGAACATAAAACAAGCAGAATACTTTTGGCCGGATATGGCCGGTTTAAATGCTAAAGGGTTAATAATAAACTCTGGACACGCAAGGATACTCCCGATGTTTTTGACGTGCCTATGGGAAGTTCTGACTCAGCACAGATAGCCAACTTGATCTGCGCATATATTCTCTATGAGATGGCAGACCAGTTCTCAACCATTAGGGGTGGTCTGTACCGAGATGACTGTTACTCTATCTCCACAATGCCACAAACCAACAAATACAAAAAGTTATAAATAGATTAGTCAGGTTTTTCCGAAGAATGGGTTTTGGCATCGTTTTTGAGGATGATATCTTCATAGCCAATTTCCTTGATGTTACTCTAGACCTACACACCAATACTTTTTTCCCTTACCATAAACCCTCCACTAACCTTAAGTATATTAGCCAGTTTAGCAATCATCCTAGAATGGTAACCAGAAATTTAGTTAGGAACATATCACTCAGATTGTCAAATCTATCCGCAAATATAAATATTTTCAACTAAGAGGCTGACTTTTATAACTCTGCCTTACTTACTAAAAGCAGGTCAGATACATTAATTCTACTTGCGTTCTTTCTACCTATGATAATAAAGACATTAAAATTGATGGTAACAATAAACACAATGATTGTCCTCATTATAATCTTGTTGACAATAATATACAGACAAACACTTTTTTACATTATAGGGGAGGTAACTGACACTTTAAACCCTTTTTTAATAATAATGATAAACTGAAGTTTTTTAGAAATAATAACGCACATAAAAAACTTGGATCTGATAAAAATCAGATCCAAGTTCTTAATTCCATTTGGAAAACAGATTAAATCCAATTTGGCTTCCCAGTTCCGAAATGCTGTTAATAAGAATTTTCCAAGACATTCTCACTATTTCCCAGTCATAAACACGCACAAGGTTAGATAAGGATTTTCAAACACAAAAAATATCTCGCAAATAATATCTACACACAATATGAGACTATTAAATTCACATCCAGGTACCGATAGCAATAACATTAATTCCGACAATACAAACCATCACCATTATAACAATAACAACACAGATAATAATGTAAGTAACAATAATTATAATAAGAAATATAATAATAATAATTACCACAACAACATCATTATTTCAGAAGTTAATAGCAACAGAATTAGTTTTTTAAGTGATAATGCGAAATCCAAGAACACTGTATATCAATGTAAAGTCACCTCCTCTACCGATGTATCTTCTTACATTGGATCTCCCTCCTCACCGATTTCCAGAAAAATTTCAAACCATTATTCTACATTTAGGGATAGAAATAAACACAACAGCACGGGTCTTAGCAAGTTAATTTGGGAACTTAAAGATAACAACAAACAATTTAATTTAGACTGGTTAATTCTCTCTACGTCAATACCATACGATAAAGGTAAGAAATTTTGCCCGTTATGTAATACGGAACTGTTCTTCATTTTATTCTCGAAGAATAAACTGGTAAATACGTTTATTGAAAGAGCATATAGATGTAAACATTGGCAAACACATACATTTAGTTCATATATATAACCCCTACGAATTTATATAACTGATACAACTTACCTATTCACATACTTCAAGCGATACAAGTTAATTATACCTTTATATGTTATCTGAATACTTTCTATCTTTTGAATCCAAATTAGGACATCCAGCACTTCTATATAACATGAACTTAAACATTACTTTCAATTTAACTTAACATAAACATTACTTTCAACTATGTTCAATACGTTGTGTTCACATAACTTTATTCCTTTGATTTCATTACTCCTTCTTACTTCCATCTCCCTAGCTGCCTTTGCTTTCTCCGGCAAAGATAAGGGTGATTTATCCTATTTAGGCTATATTATTGGCATTATTCTGCGTCTAAGAATTTTAAATCACTTCTTTAACTTTCTAAGACATCTCAAAGTTTCTGAAATGAACCTTAGTTAGTTTGTTTACATTTATCATAAGTTGTATTCAAAACATATAAATATTTTCTTTTCCCTACTTTATTACACATAACATACTGCTCTACACAAAATAGATCCCTTCACTTTATTTTATTCATTGGTAAATCCTTGTATCAACAAATATAGAGTGTGGATATCGAAGTAAACTTTGGTAATAATATAAACTTAGTTTAAACAAGTAATTTTTACTCCATTAATCCCTTATTTTTCCCCCTCTAATTTCCATTTCACTTAACAACACATTCTCTCTCTTTAGATCAACAGAGCATTCATCACCTTTATATATTGTCATGCACTTGATCTCTTACTAGTTCATACAAGCATCATTTTCCTCCATAAATAACATTGCCATTACCTTTATTACCATACGTTTATTGTGTGTGTGTGTATATATA
>NW_026323338.1:0-363 GCF_001194135.2 Octopus bimaculoides
TAGCAACTGCTTGTAATATAGATAAATGACCAGAAATTTTAGAAAGGCGGCTACATACTTGCATAGACCCCATTGCTTTATTTGGGATGATACTTTGTTGACCCCAAAACAATGAAAGGCAAAGTTGACCTCAATGGGATTTGAACTCAGAACATAGTGAGCCAGAAGAAAAGCTGTTAAGTATTTTGAAAATGATAATAATGATCATTAAGGTTTTAGAATTTGGCACAGGGCCAGATGTTTTGGAGGGGAGTGAGGAGTCAATTACCTACATACATTTATAGACATACATACATACATATATGTGTGTGTGTTTGTGTGTGTGTGTATGTATGTATGTATATATATATATATATATATATA
>NW_026323339.1:0-369 GCF_001194135.2 Octopus bimaculoides
ATACCTGTATGCATGTGTGTATGAGTGTATGTGTATGTGTGTATGTGCATGTGTGTGTGTGTGTGTGTGTGTGGTTGTGTATTCTAGCAACAGAAGGAGTGAAGAACATGAAGAAAATATGAATAAAAGGCAGAAGTAGGAGTGAAGGAGAAAGCAGAGAAGAAAAGGAATGAGGAAGGAAGGGTGGGGGGAAGAGATAGGATTTAAAGTCGTAAAGATTTAGAGAGAGAGGAGAGACGGTGAGAAGAGTTCTGCAACAGGAAGATCGGTGAGGTGGTTGGTTGTGGGAGGGTCGAGATGGGGGTGGAGATATTCTGAGGCAGAGTGTTGGCGGTGCACCCCACCCCACCCCACCTGCCGTTATGGCAG
>NW_026323340.1:0-222 GCF_001194135.2 Octopus bimaculoides
TAAAATAGAACAGAGTAGTGACATTTAGTAGAGATGACCCGGAAGTTGTTGTTTTTCGATTAAAGCAGTAGCTTTCTTCAGTTGAATACATGTCGTTGATTGGTTAAAACTACTCACATACAACTTTAACACGAAATAACCTCTAAAATACGAAATTTTGTCAAAAATGTTAAAAGTAAACCGTGTTCAACGTGAGAAATTACACCAGTATACGAAGTTTCA
>NW_026323341.1:0-269 GCF_001194135.2 Octopus bimaculoides
TGCATATATGGGTACAGGACGTCACCAACTGTGTAAACAACATGAAGTACAAAAACAAACATGTTAAATATGCAAACAACAAGGAAAAAAATGGAAAACAGGACAAGTAACACAGAGAAACAACCTTTCATCAGTCACGTGGTGGGTCATCAGACCAGAACGAAAACTGGACGTCTTTCTTTCTCTCTCGTCTACCTTTTCTCTTTTCAAAGAAGATATTTCTCCCAGTGTTCACTATTTTCCTCTCGTTCTGGTCTAATAACCCTCCT
>NW_026323342.1:0-316 GCF_001194135.2 Octopus bimaculoides
TATATATACATATGTGTGTATATATGTGTGTGTGGTGTGTGTGTGGAGGTAAGAGCCAAGGATCAAGGTGTAGGAAGTTAGAGACCTTTAAGCGATCCGTAGAAAACATGAAATATAACTTTCGGGAACAAAAGTGGTTTATTGGCGCAGAAGGTTGTGAATTTTCCCCGTATCGTAATACAACAGGCTGAAAAAATTAATTCAATAGTTCGTGGTTAGCAACAGGGGTTGTTTTATATGCGAATAAACATCCCAAAATTAGAGAATGGAATAGATTAAACCCAGGATACATGTTTATATATATATATATATATAC
>NW_026323343.1:0-587 GCF_001194135.2 Octopus bimaculoides
TGGTTATAAAGGATTCTCTGGTCAGAGTGGCAAACACTCTTATAGGTTGGAGTATTTTACTACTATCAAAATGTTGAGGAATTAAACCTTAGGTATATAGGTCAAACAGGGCTTTTCCTTTAGTCTAAATAGAGCATCAATTGTTTTACAGATATCAATATTAGTTTAACCAATATTTTAACAGTAAGAGGTATGCTAATAAAATATGCTAATAAAAATAAAAAGCATGAAGTAATGTCAGTATTGAATTCAGAGGCTATAGATAAGGTGTAAAGTCTAAGGATATTAAGTATATTGGGTTCATGAAGATAATTTTGAATTATTTTAAAAAATTATTTTAAAATATAAGCTCATATATATAATAATACTATTTAGAAGGCACATAAAATTTAAGCTTTATTTTTTTATAATGTGAAGAAAAATTAGTATAGGATTTATATTAGTTTATGGGTTTACTAAGGTTTAAGGGACAGAAAAAGAAAAAGGATATTAGGAATTAACAAGGACATCCAATACAGGAATCTGATGATTAATTAGAAGTTTCATTAGTCATGGATTTGTTTCAAGATTAACATGAGCTAATTAAA
>NW_026323344.1:0-276 GCF_001194135.2 Octopus bimaculoides
ATATATATATATATATATATATATATACATGTGTATACATATATATGCATATACATATGTATATACATATATAATTATATATAAACATACATATATACACATACACGTACATATATATATACATATGTATATATACATGCATATATATATATACATACATATATATCCATATATATAGATGTATATATACACACATATGTATATATACATATATATGTATATACACATATGTATATATACATATATATAAATAGTAAATGAGTATATGCATATATA
>NW_026323345.1:0-230 GCF_001194135.2 Octopus bimaculoides
TTTCAGTCATTTGACTGTGGCCATGCTGGAGCACCACCTTAAAGGGTTTTGGACAAATCAACCCCAGGACTTATTATTTATAAGCCTGGTACTTATTCTATAGGATTCTTTTGTTGAGCTGCTAATGTTATGGGGACGCAAACACACCAACATTGGTTTCAAGCAATAGTGGAGGGACAAACACACACACATGCATAAATACACACACACACACACACACACACACACAC
>NW_026323346.1:0-293 GCF_001194135.2 Octopus bimaculoides
AATGTGTATGGTGGACGCGTCTGAAAGGTCTAGAGACAAAAACTTTCCTCGCTGGGCAATCTCTGATCAACTTCCTCGAGTATCGCCTGAAGAGGAAGGTGAAAGTAGAAAGGGAAGTCTTGTCTAGTGAATGGGTGAATGTAGCAAGAATGGCACGTGTGAATGACGAAGCCACCTTGAGCATAACCCTATAAAGGAGTAAAAAAAATCAAGAAATAAAAACCCAAAAGAGAGTCATTTACGGTTATAGTTTTTCAATAACAATGACAATATTGGCCAAGGTTACCGTGGTC
>NW_026323347.1:0-227 GCF_001194135.2 Octopus bimaculoides
CCACTCCCACTCAGTCACACCTACACCCACACACTCACACACTCACACACCCACACAGCCAAACATCTATCCATCTCTGCCATGATGTCATGTCACACCATTAAGTCACTTATGTGATTCCATATGTAAAACTCAAAAATTCAATACAGATCAATATAGATTATTGTCATTCTATTTACAACTAACTTATTATTATTATTATTATTATTATTATTATTATTATTATT
>NW_026323348.1:0-153 GCF_001194135.2 Octopus bimaculoides
TCATTAGCATCATCTTCATGATTATTATCATCACTAACGTTATCGTCTTCGTCACTGTCTTCATCATCACCGTATTTCTTCACCACTTCCACCTCTTTCTCATAATCATCACCGTCATCATCATCATCATCATCATCATCATCATCATCATCA
>NW_026323348.1:324-441 GCF_001194135.2 Octopus bimaculoides
AGCAGCATCATTATTATCATCGTCACCATCATCATCATTATCATATCGTCATCAAGATCATCATAACCATCATCATCATAACCATCATCATTGTCATCACCATCATCGTCGTCATCA
>NW_026323349.1:0-292 GCF_001194135.2 Octopus bimaculoides
TGATTAATATCAATTTCTACCCTCATTAATAAATTATATATATATATATACATACACACAGGTGTCGTTGACCTACGACCACAATTGGTTCCAACTGACTGGTCGTAAATCGGACTATAGGCCTACATAGTTTTGCTTTATATTTTCACACTCTTAAGGTACACTCTCAGGTAAAAGTCACACACACCATTCTGTGTTATACTATTATACTGGCGTTAGTCAGAAATTTAAGAGTCTCAAGTAGTCGTCTTATAAACAAATACGAGGTTGCCTCGATGTCTCTGCGACAGGA
>NW_026323350.1:0-545 GCF_001194135.2 Octopus bimaculoides
ATAGACAAGGGAGATAACTCTCTTCACATCCCATATTGTAGCGATAGACTGACGTTTCGTCATATCTATGACTTCTGAAAACCGCGTAGCCGAAACGAGGCCCGGCCCAAGCTAAATCGCTTTATATCACTATATGCAAAATGGTGTAAGAACCATTTGCTGGCATTTCCCAACCATTATTATATAATTATATAATTGCGATGATTTTTTGTTGTTGTTGTTGTTGTTGTTGTTGTTGGCACTCCGTCGCTTACGACGTCGAGGGTTCCTGTTGACCGATCAACGGAACAGCCTGCTCGTGAAATTAACTAGCAAGTAGCTGAGCACTCCACTGACACGTGTACCCTCACCGTAGTTCTCGGGGATATTCAGTGTGACAAAGTGTGACAAAGTGTGAGTTACAAACACAACAGAATCAGGATGTAAGAGTGAGAGAAAATTGTGGTTAAAGAGTACAGCAGGGTTCGCCACCACCCCCTGCCAGAGCCTCGTAGAGCTTTAAGTGTATTCGCTCAATAAACACTCACAACGCTCGGTCTGGGAAT
>NW_026323351.1:0-265 GCF_001194135.2 Octopus bimaculoides
ACAGATCATGCAAAACAGATTGTTTGAAGCAAATCAGAAGAAAATGTTTCAGAAACTAGATAGACAAAATCACGTAACAATGATATCAGATGCAGAGGAAAGCAAGGCACTCTGGAGAGGGATCTGAGAACAACCAGTAGAGCATAATGATGAAGCGGAGTGGCTGCATGAAATCCCAGATAGATTAAGAAATATAGAAGTCCAAGAAGGCATAAAGATAACTACAGAAATGATTAAAAAAACAGTTACGAAAATTCCCAATTGG
>NW_026323352.1:0-1569 GCF_001194135.2 Octopus bimaculoides
ACAAATATACCTTGATGTATGTACATTTCGAGCATGTAGAAATTTTGAAGAAAACAATTGCAGGATATGAGGAATTGGATATTTGTCTGCTTTTGTTTTTGCATTAAGTTGTCTAAAATCTCCACAAGGACACCAGTCAATGAGATTTTTTTTTACCATAACTAATGGAGTTGACCAGCTACTGCTTGAAGGACGAATTATACCAAAGTCCAACATATGACTAAACTCAGCCTTTGCAATCTTCAATTTTTCCGGAGATAGTCTTCTCAGCTTGAAAAAACTTGGAAGTCCTTGTGTGATGATGTGATGTGTTACTGAATGCATACACTTGGTATTTAGAGCTAATGGTGTCGTAATTTTAGGATAATTCTTCAACAACCTGTGATACCGATTTTCTGAGGATGCTATGAAATACAATGGACTGTCTGTGACCTTTCTGCATCTCATTCCTTGGATTTTTAATGAAGTTTCTGTGTCTATCAGTTTTTGTTTTCTTGTATCTACCATTAAACTGTAGTGTGCGAGAAAATCTTCCCCCAATATTGGTAAAGGTAGATCCGCTACTATGAAGATCCACTTAAATTCTCTTCGTAGATTTATATTGAGAGTTAGGCTAATCTCTCCAAATGTTTGGATTTCAGATTGATTAGCTGCTTGAAGAGTTAAATATACAGGCTTTGATTTTTCTTTTAAAAGTTTTACAGGCCAAATTGAACAAGCTGCTCCTGTATCAACCAAAAACCTTTCTTTAGAGTTCGTGTCAAAAACGAAAAATACGCAACTTTTATTTAAGCTATCCACAGATTTCGTTGCATCTAATCTGTGGTTGAGAAGTTTCCCGACTTTCTTTTTGTCAAAAAATTAAATGAACATGGTTTCACACAGCGATAAGATTTGTCACCAAACTCTGTATGGTACCAGCATATGGCGTTTCTTTGGGGACTTTTCGATCTCCTTCGTCGTCTTGTGTTTCTTGTATTTGTGTGACTGTCTCTTTCGAACTGAAGACTTTCAATTTTCTTCGTCAATAACTCAAATTGTTTTTCATAACTCTCCTTCAATGCTTGTATTTCATCAGAGATTGAAGGAATTGCATTTACAGACTCTCTAGATGACAATTCCAAAATGCCATCCGCTAAATCTGCCAATTGTTGAAGAGAGTTTTGATTTTTCACTGCCGAAAGCAAGGTTTGTGTCTTGTAGGGCAATTTAGTAAAGAAAACCTCTTTGAGGTAAGATTCTTCTATTTGTTGATCTCCAAGGAGTTCGTTCATCCTCCGAAGAAGTTGTGTCGGCTTCTTATTGCCTAATTCTTCATTATTGAACAGCTTCGCAAATTCTTTCTGTTTTGAATTTGAAGTTCTTTTTAATATTTCTGCTTTAATTGCAGAATATGAAACTGGCTCGACAGGATTTAAGAATAAATCTCTAATTTCATAGCTTAGAGCTGGAGGCAAATTACTCAGCATTATATGATATTTTTGCTCTTCATTTGTTATGTGATTTGTCTTAAAGCTTAACTCTAGTTGTGTCAACCAGATTAATGTGTCTCCCGTCCAAGGAGGAGAT
>NW_026323353.1:0-334 GCF_001194135.2 Octopus bimaculoides
AAGGCGATGGGGTGGAGGTGGAAGGGGAGAGGTGGCTGGGGTGGCAGGGGTGGGGGAGGCTACGATATCGTAATATTGATAAAAAATATTCATCCACCAATTTACAGATTTTAATAGAAAACATCATCATGATGACGATGATGATGACGGTGATCAAAATCTACAACAGCAACAGTACCAACAATAATAATCATAATCCCTTTTCTATTGTCTACAAGGATTCTTACATTGAATGCAAAACGTGTTATACAAAAGAAGATTACAAAACAGATGGGTGTATGCGCATAATAGTAACAGCAATAATAATAATAATAATAATAATAATAATAATAAT
>NW_026323354.1:0-496 GCF_001194135.2 Octopus bimaculoides
CAATATAAAGGATTAAATATATAAAGGCGAATACGTATTTTCAATACTTTTTGGTATCTGACAGACTATAGATAGATAGATAGATAGATAGATAGATAGATAGATAGATAGATAGATAGATAGATAGATAAATATATATATGTATGTATGTATAGTTAATTGTTCTTATACGGTAAAAATCAACAAAAAATGTGCTCCATTAAGTGAGAGATAAATATCATTTATCGTACACATTATAAAGATATGAGCTACTAAAATTTTCATGCCTTGGAAACGAGAATTTAAGTACGTTTTTAGAACGTCTTTGTGTCTCGAAGCAATCCGCATGCTCTCAGAACATGGTCTAGTCAATTTGTGAATCAAGACGCTGGTACAAGAGAAAGCATGAGAAAAGTCGTGAAGGTAAATATAATGAGTGTAAAGTGTGTGTGTTGTATGTGTGGGTGTGTCTACACACTACACACGCTCACACACATGCACGTACGATCTCTTACAC
>NW_026323355.1:0-291 GCF_001194135.2 Octopus bimaculoides
ATACATACGTACATACATACATACATACATACATACGTACGTACATACATCCGTACATACATACGTACATACATACGTACATACATATGTACGTACATATATACGTACATACATACATACGTACGTACATACATACAAACAGGCATACGTACATACATACTTACGTACATACATGCATACGTACATACATACATACGTACGTACATACCTACATACATACGTACATACATACCTACATACATATCAACATACATACATACATACATACATACATACATACATACATACATA
>NW_026323356.1:0-267 GCF_001194135.2 Octopus bimaculoides
ATATATATATATATATATATATATATATGAGAAATAGAGGGAGAGAAAGAGAGGGAAAGAGAGAGATAACTTCAATAACTACCGAATGTATGGAAGTTATGGAAGGGATGAAAGGAAAGTGGACTGCCGCTTGATTTGGTAGAGAAGCAGAATTGTACAACATAAGGCCTTTTGTCCTACGCTGTGCCCTCTTGGCCACGATACCTATCACGAAGTTGCTCAAAGTGACGCAAACGAAGTGAATTGATTTCAGCCAATGGAAATTGA
>NW_026323357.1:0-339 GCF_001194135.2 Octopus bimaculoides
TATCTATCTATCTATCTATCTATCTATCTATCTATCTATCTATCTGCGCATATTGAAACAGCGTCTACAACATTTGATATTATTTAACCATAATATATGTGTGTGCGTGTGTACACACACGCAAACACACAGACGCACACACATATATACACACATGCATACACAGACTCGCACACACTCTCACACATACATATGTATATGATGGAACACTTATAGTATTCGATATTAATGAACCGTAACGTGTGTGTATGGTTCTATGTATGTATACACATACAAATTATATATATATATATGCATACACATTTACATATATATGCATATATATGTATATATATATAT
>NW_026323358.1:0-508 GCF_001194135.2 Octopus bimaculoides
CAGTAGTAGCAGCAGTATTGTTATTATTATTATTATTATCATTATTATTACTAAAATTGGTGGTAGTAGTAGTAGTAATAATAATAGTAAGTTCTAGTAATTTCTGGTAGTAGTAGTAGTAGTAGTAGTAGTAGTAGTAGTAGTAGTAGTAGTAGTAGTAGTAGTAGTTTCTAATGTCGTCTGGTTTCAAAGCACGTGTTTACGTCTTGTGAATTTGTGTCAATAAAAGACGAAATAGTTTCATTATGATACGATGCTAAATATTAATGTTTGAACTACGGAGATAAAGATATTAGACAATGGTTTAAATATGGGATTATTTACTACTATTACCATTATTGTTGTTGGTTTTGTTACTACTACTACTACTACTACTACTACTACTACTACTACTACTACTACTACTGAAGCTATCTTTCAGATGTTTGAAAGCCGATGGAAGCAAATTACATTTTGAGCAAATATCTTGTTAGAATATTACATTGTACCGAAAATGTAAAAAAAAAAA
>NW_026323359.1:0-362 GCF_001194135.2 Octopus bimaculoides
ATAAAGAGTATACCCCTTTGTCAGTTGTTCCTGTTTCATCTACTCCGCGTGGGCTTCTTTCAGTTTCCGTCTACTAAATCCTCTCACAAGGCTTTAGTTGGTACGAAGCTATAGTAGAAGTAGAAAACACTTGTCCAAGGTGCCACACACTAGGACTAAACCCGGAACCATGTGGTTGGGAAGCAAGCTTCTTACCACACAGCCACTTTATTCGTGATTTAAACAGATTACCATCAGTTTCATATTGAAAAAAAAAATCTCTCAACTAATATTCAAGTCAGCCACATATAACGTTGATGTTCGTCTCCATCTTGAATCAAAACACATATGACAGACTTGAATAGTTATTGATATATATACAT
>NW_026323360.1:0-268 GCF_001194135.2 Octopus bimaculoides
GGGGAGAATATTTCGAAAACACCTGGACGGAGTTTCTTTGAAAAAAAAAATATTTTATCGAATTTTCCGATGATAGCTATGTGTGTGTATGTATGTTATATATCTTAGTATATATGTATATATATATACACACACACATATATATGTATATATATCCAACATCATTGTGTTTATCAATATATATCTATACTTGTGTGTGTGTATGTATATTATATATATTAGTATATATGTATATATATATACACACACACATATATATGTATATATA
>NW_026323361.1:0-544 GCF_001194135.2 Octopus bimaculoides
GTTCCTCAATGTCAACTTCTGGTATTGACATAACAACGGCAAAAAGCTTCTCTCTCTAGCATCGCAATATTCTCTCTCACCCCTCTCTCTCTCTCTCTCACAACACACATGTGCGCACGTGCACACACACGTGTGTCTTTGTAAATATGTTTGTATACATTTATGTATGTGTGTGTTTGTAAGAAACAGAGTGTGAGTGAGTCAGGGGGTGTGTCGTCATATGCATCCATCATTTTTGGATGTATGTGTGCGTGTGTGTGAGAGACAGAGTGAGAGAGCGTTGTGTATGTAGTATTTACTCTCTCTCTCTCTCTTTCTCATACACACGCACACACACACACTCACACACAAAGATGTATGCATATTTATGCATGTACGTATACATGACAACAAACTTCTCTCTCTCACTCTCTCTCTCTGTCACACACGCACACACATGTCCATTTCATCTGATGTGTAATACTCTGTGTGTGTGCGTGCGTACGTATGTGTGGGGGTTCCACAATCGACATTTATTTCAATTACTCTTGTGAGGATATTCACG
>NW_026323362.1:0-469 GCF_001194135.2 Octopus bimaculoides
ATAATGTATGTATGTAAGTATGCAAAAGTACATTATTTTACAAACGATAATCCATGTAGATTAATTTGAAGTTCAAAAATATTCGTTACCTTAATGAATTCTTTGTCTAAATTTTTAATAGTTTCTCAACCTTCATTTTTCTAATTGTCTTTTGCAGTTTTCTCAGATTGTGATCTTGTCTTTTATTCAGAAAATATTTAATATTTTCTCATTGTAAACTCTAGAAATCCGTGTGCTTACATATGCACACACACACACACGCATACAAATGCACACAAATACATACATACACATAAACAGACACTCACAACACACATACACACACAGAGACACGCACATACTGTCACACTTACACGCATACACACGAACATACACACACATACACATATACATTCACATTTATGTATATACATATGTAAGGCCTTTTGTCTATATACGTTTATGCATATATACGCAGATATATATATAT
>NW_026323363.1:0-215 GCF_001194135.2 Octopus bimaculoides
TGTGTTTATACACTCATGCTGAGCTGTATCTACGCACACCAATGCGAAGCTATAATATACATGCAATACACAAAACTATGTATAGTGTGTTTGTACATATACATACAAAACTACATAAACACATGCATATATGCATACATATATTTATGTGCGTGTGTAAGTGTATATGCGTGTGTGTATGTATGTATGCATGCATGCATGCATGTATGTATGTA
>NW_026323364.1:0-254 GCF_001194135.2 Octopus bimaculoides
TATACCTATGCATATGTATATACACTTGCACATGTATATGAACAGATGTAAATAGAGCAATAGCAGAACTAAAAATATTAAAACCCAGACCTTAATACCCGATCATAACAAAGTTCTGCTATAGGAGAAATAAACAATGAAATTATCTAAACCAAAAATAAGTATGTTTGCGAACGTGAACACATCTGAACCCATTATATCTTTGTTTATTAATTAGTTTATGCTTAGAAAATAGAATAAAAAACAACTCAAGA
>NW_026323365.1:0-459 GCF_001194135.2 Octopus bimaculoides
TATGTATGTATGTATATGTATATACAAATATTTACAATGGAATACACAACACATCGGCCTACTGCATGTTCATACATGAAAAAATAAACTCTATTTAGAGAGAATCCGAATTGTTGATATCAATAACGAACAAAAGAAATAATCTGATAACCCATGCATATACGAGTACAAGTCTTAATACTTCGAACACCTGATGTAGTTCCAATTTTAACACTAATTTCATCTTCTGTGTAAGATGAAAGCAAATTGCAGGCAAAATACTGCTTTAAGTCACAAGAACACATGGAAAACAATTTGATTTCCCCTGAGAGTAGAGACATAGATTGTGTTTTGTGAAATATTTAGCAATCGAGTTTCATGTGTAGTCCTTAGATAGGTATATTCGTATGTGAAAGCAGCATGTGATAAACACAATATATACGTACACACACAAACACAAACTCACACACATACACACAC
>NW_026323366.1:0-215 GCF_001194135.2 Octopus bimaculoides
TATATATATATATATGTATATATACGCACTTAATTTAGCTGTAAAACTCGATGCCTGAAAATTTGATATTGCCTTTTGTAACGTTGCAGATAAATAATTAAGAAATACGTGTCATACTTTGACGTATTGAGTTCTAATTTCCCTGATTGTATCACCGAATTCGTACATACATACACACACACATACCTATATATATATATATATATATATATATA
>NW_026323367.1:0-502 GCF_001194135.2 Octopus bimaculoides
ATGTATATACGTATATATATGTATATATATAATATATATATATCTACACACATACACAACCCATATACAGATGGACATTCACACATACATATGGTTTAATGCAGTATGCTTGACAGTGGAATAGAACTCGAGACATCACGTTACAAACAAGCTGCTTAACTTTTCGACTGAATAGACACACACACACACACACACACATATATACACACATACATACATACATACATATATAGATAAATAGAGAGAGAGAGAGAAGGGGAGAGACGGAGAGAGAGAGAAAGAGAGAGAAAGACAGACAGGCAGACAGACAGACAGAGACAGAGACAGAGAGAGAGAGAGAGAGAGAGAAAGGTGGGGGACCATGTAATTATTTACATCTACACAATAATGATTTGCACCTGTCCGGAACAATATCTACAGCAGCAAAAATAAATAATAAATGTTAATTAAATCATTAAAAGAAAAGAAGAAGAAGAAGAAGAAGAAGAAGAAGAAGAAGAAG
>NW_026323368.1:0-263 GCF_001194135.2 Octopus bimaculoides
TTCAACGACAATATGAGTCTTCGAAGACAGTTGCTCCCATAAATTCCAAATTAAAATTTTGGATTTATGCAGGGTCAAAGTTGGGACCAAAAACAGGACAGTGGAGACGTACAAGGAAAGCGAACAAAAACAAACATGAAGGGTCGTTAGACTAGAACGATTGGAAACGCTGAAAGTAATATTTTCTTTGATAAGAGAAAAGATAGAAGACGGCCAGTCCTTAGAACGTCGTGCAGGAAAAGAAAGATGGTCACGTGAGGAAA
>NW_026323369.1:0-245 GCF_001194135.2 Octopus bimaculoides
ATATATATATATGAGTATATGAATATATCTATGTAAGTATAAATACGTATCTTTATATGTTTATTTATATATGCTTTTATGTATATATATGTAAATGTGTACAAATGTTTGTATATATGCATTTTTGTAAGCGAATGGATACGTGCATATGCATAAATATAAGCACCTTTTAACATACAATAGTGTCTTAATGACAGTAGTGGTAGAAGTAGTAGTAGTAGTAGTAGTAGTAGTAGTAGTAGTAG
>NW_026323370.1:0-204 GCF_001194135.2 Octopus bimaculoides
TCATTATTTCGAAAAAGAAGTAGCGCTGGGGATTCGCTACTCATTGACATCGGATGAATACACATCAATTCAAAATAAACGATATAAGAACATAAATGTTCATGGAAAAGACAATCATTGGTCGTTGGGTCTTATTGAGATCCATGGCTCCCTAAATAGCAGGAGAACAGAGCAATTTGTGAGAGGACATCTTCGTGAATTTGG
>NW_026323371.1:0-437 GCF_001194135.2 Octopus bimaculoides
TACATACATGCATACATACATACATACATATATACATACATACATGCATATATACTTATATACATACATACATGTGTATATATGCAACAAATATTCAGGATTGAATAATTTATATAGATATTGATATTATTATTATTTTCGAAGTCAAAATAAATAGGTGGTAATAACAGCGACATTAGTATAGGTGGTTTAAAAGTGAGACTTAGCACTCATTTCAAGCCAGTAGACGTAAAAGTGCGTCCTAATGATTATTATATACAAACATACATGAATACCTACGTACATATATATATAAATATATATATGTGTGTGTGTGTGTGAGAGAGAGAGTTCGAGTGTGTGTATGTGCCTACATACGTGTGTGCAATCCGAAGAGTTTTATGAGCACCTACGGGTATATACATACATGCATATATAAATATAAGTATATATATATA
>NW_026323372.1:0-218 GCF_001194135.2 Octopus bimaculoides
TTACTCAATAACGTTGTGTGCATGTATGTATGAGTGAATGTGTGTGTGTGTGTGTGAGTGTATGTGTATATGCGTGTGTGTGTAGTAACATTATACACTGTCGTATGTAAATCGTATGCAAACGCATACGCATGAATACACTACATTATACCACGCAAACATGAATTCGTACACACACACACAAACACACACACACACACACACACAAACACACACAC
>NW_026323372.1:228-410 GCF_001194135.2 Octopus bimaculoides
CACACACACACACATACACAAACACATACATACACACACAGAGGCCAGTATCCAAAAAGATGCCAATAAGTATATTCGCCTTGAGGAATAGAACAATCTGACATTTACGTATCATACTAAGATATTCGAATGGATATGTATATCTATCTATCTATCTATCTATCTATCTATCTATCTATCTA
>NW_026323373.1:0-250 GCF_001194135.2 Octopus bimaculoides
AAACATGGGCCATGACTACTGAGGACATGCGTAGGCTTGAAAGAAATGAACCTAGTATGATCTGCTGGATGTGTAATGTCAGTGTGCACACACTACAGAGTATAAGCGCCCTGAGAGAAATGTTGGGCATAAGAAGCATCAAATATGGTGTACAAGAGAGATGACTGTACTGGTGTGGTCATTTGTTACGTATGGATGAAGACAGCTGTGTGAGGAAGTGCCACTCCCTAACTGTGGAAGAGGTAGACCC
>NW_026323374.1:0-227 GCF_001194135.2 Octopus bimaculoides
GCCTACGCTTATGAATGCCTCCTATATACGCACGTTGCTATACACACACTCCTGTACACACATAGATGCATGTCTGATTAAGAAGTTCGTGCTTCGCAATATGGTTCCGGGTTCAGTCCGACATCGCGGCGCTTTGAGCAATTGTCCTCTCTTACACCCCAAAACCGCCTAATGCCTTCTAAGTATGGTAGACGGAGGCTGAGTAAGGACCCCTCACACACACACAC
>NW_026323375.1:0-476 GCF_001194135.2 Octopus bimaculoides
GTGTATAAATGAGAATGTTTGCATGTATGTATCTATGTATGTGTGTGTACATGTACGCGTGTCCATGGAGGTATGTATGTATGTGTGTGTGTGTATGTGTGAGCATGTGTGAGTGTGTATCTATGTATTCATGTCTACATGTACATATGTATTGTTTGTATTCTGATCAAACAATTAAAAAGTAACAGAAACATTTACAAAAATGCTTTGTGTCCCCCATTGTGTGGGCGTTTGATGTCAAGTGGTCAGTGTATCACATAGAAAGTCAGTGGTCAATGGACAGTGGCCAGAGATAATGACCAGCAAATGCAGCTGAGGGTTATAAAAAAGTAATTTACTCCAGAGGAAAGTATTTCAGTTGTAGTAATTATGTTATTACACACACACACACACACACACTTGTCATCATCATCTTCACCACCACCAGCACCACCACCACCACCGCTGCCGCCACCACCACCGCCGCTTCCGCCACC
>NW_026323375.1:1120-1971 GCF_001194135.2 Octopus bimaculoides
ACAGCCAAATACCCTTCCTCTCACTAGCTTCACCTATTTCTAAGCAAGGTAACGATCCGCTCCATGGCTAGGTAAGCTTTTGACAGAATATTGGAAAGGAACGACACTGCTTGTATGACAGTGACACTCATTTACAACTATTATGCAATGTCAAGACAAAGAGACACACACATACACACACACACACATACATATTATATCCATAAATAAATAAATAAATAAATAAATAAATAAATATATGTGTGTGTGTGTGTGTATTGTGTGTCTATGTTTGTCCCTCCACCATTGCTAGACAACCGATGTTGGTGTGTTTATGTCCCCATAACTTAGCGGTTCAGCAAAAGAGACCGATAGAATAAGTACTAGGTTTACAAAGAATAGGTCCTGAGGTTGATTTGCTTGACTAAAAATGATGCTCCAGCATGGCTGCAGTCAAATGAATGAAACAAGTAAAAGAATAAAAGAATATATTTGTGTGTGTGTGTGTATTTATCTATATGTATACTAAGAAACATACAGTTAAGACAGATACAGAAGGATCCTAACTCTTCTTCAGCTGTTGGCCGGAAATTTGTTAATAGTCAGTTTTATGCCTTTAATGATAAGACTGAGAACTTCACATATCGGCGGCACCCGCAAAATTTGGGGAGAATTAGGGCTCAAGCAAAGAAAACGATTCAGTGTGAACACACGAAAGTAAGCAAATATAATTTTATAATGATTGATGAAGACGGAATGAATACGGCCTTACGGCCGAACAGATGGCAATGATGGGTAACACCCGAAAGAAATCTTCAATGGATATAGAAAGAGAAATAGCAAGAGAGACGTGTATATATATATATATATAT
>NW_026323376.1:0-266 GCF_001194135.2 Octopus bimaculoides
GGAATGATAGCAAAAGGGGCTGATTGCTACCTAGCTCAGATACCATGAAATCCAAAATTGGCAGAAATTAAAAATACAGTACTCATGGGAACTGCCCATATTCTATGTAAAATACTGTCTATGTAATCCCAAGTATGAAAACAAACTTATAATTTTCTTACGTTTTCTTAGATATTTTCTAGAACAATATTTCGTGTAATACCAAATATATGACAGGCTAGGCATAACACCTACATGAACTTCTAACTTGTTGTCTCTTGAGGTCT
>NW_026323377.1:0-352 GCF_001194135.2 Octopus bimaculoides
CATTATCAGCATCATTATCAATGCAAGCATCACTGTCGTTGTCATCATCATCATCATCAACATTAGTTTTATTTTCAATATTATCATAAATTTACATGTTGAGAAAGACATATTTCATACGATGTCCTCTGTAACTTTTATTAACCAACTTTTATACACTGATTACTGCAGATATAAAAAGTCTGTCTGTGTAGAGACATATATATATATATTTGTGTGCATGTGTGTATATGTGTGTGCTCATAGATAAACATCAACTATTCTTTCAAATACTAACTTAATGACAGAATGTTCATAGGGAGTGGGTGTATATATACATACATGCCTGTATGTATATATATATATATATATA
>NW_026323378.1:0-228 GCF_001194135.2 Octopus bimaculoides
TATGTATATATATATGTGTGTGTGTGTGTGTGTGTCTGTGTTTGTCCCCCTGGCATTGCTTGACAACCGATGCTGGAGTGTTTATGTCGCCATCACTTAGCGGTTCGGCGAAAGAGTCCCGATAGAATAAGTACTAGGCTTACAAAGAATAAGTCCTGGGGTCGATTTGCTCGACTAAAGGCGGTGCTCCAGCATGGCCGCAGTCAAATGGCTGAAACAAGTAAAAGA
>NW_026323378.1:238-478 GCF_001194135.2 Octopus bimaculoides
CAGCATGGCCGCAGTCAAATGGCTGAAACAAGTAAAAGAGTACACAGACACACACACACACACACATATATTTATATATATATATATATATATATACATACATACATACATACATATAGGCATGCATATATGTGTAAGGCATGTATGCATTTGAACTGAAAACATAAAAACGCCAGGAGAAACGCTGCAAGGGATTCTGTCTGATGCTCTGAATGATTCTCCCCTTAAACACTCATCCTC
>NW_026323379.1:0-225 GCF_001194135.2 Octopus bimaculoides
TCATAGAAAATTCTTACAGATGTAAACATTGGCAACAACATGTATTTTCAACATTTAAATAACAATCACTGTCTTTATAAAACGCTATCAAATTAACCCGTAATATATGAGTTCATCAAATAGTTCTAGTAAAACATGTTATTAACTCCCTCATATGCTAGGAGATTAAAATTGCTTACGATTGACATAATTTATCTAAACATTCTTTATTTATTAACCTAAATT
>NW_026323380.1:0-300 GCF_001194135.2 Octopus bimaculoides
ATATAGGGATCAGCAGGAGTTGCTTCACCAACATACTGAAAATTTAGAAAGAGCAGTTAAAACTACTAATTCTAACTACAATTTATTCTCCAATGGATAGCAATATTCATGACTCACATAGAACAACAGAGGAAAAATAAACGAAAACAAACCTGCCATTAGTTAATCATGTACGACGTTTCGTGATTAGAATATAAAAATTCATTTCACTCTTCAGCATGATATCCAAAATTATTAATTTGAAAATGCTAATATATATATATATATAAATATTTGAAGAAAAGCAACAAAAATTCAATA
>NW_026323381.1:0-223 GCF_001194135.2 Octopus bimaculoides
CACACATACATATACATAGACACACACACTCACACACACACACTCACACACACACTCACACAAACACATATATATATATACAATTATGCATGCATGCGTTTATATATATAAACATATATATACACACATCTATACATACACACATATGTATATATACATGTTCACACACATACATGCACATATATGCACGCACATGCATACACACATATATTCATATATACAT
>NW_026323382.1:0-234 GCF_001194135.2 Octopus bimaculoides
ACGCTCAACCATTCCATTAGAAGCGGGATGGTAGCTGTTGGTGCGTATCAAGAGAGAGAAATTTAACAGGGCGTCTATTTGGTGGCATTGCTGGAAAATGCTGTCATGAATTCGGAGCTGCGAGCGAAAATGACCAAAAAAAAAAAGAAAATCCCGTGCAAATGAAGATAAGTCAGTAACTCTCCCATTCTCCGGCCGAGAGAAACGGAGAGGTGTGAAATATGCTGAACTGGG
>NW_026323383.1:0-458 GCF_001194135.2 Octopus bimaculoides
TATATATATATATAATATACTTATGCAGACTCTCATATATATGGGCAAATGTATGTGTGATTGTGTGTAAAGAAAGAAAGATAAATAGATAGATAGATAGATAGATAGATAGATAGATAGATAGATAGATGGATAGATACATACATACATCCATCCATCCATCCATACATACATACATACATACATACATACATACATACATACATACATACGTGATATGGGAGAGAGTATGAGATCAAAAAATATATAGATACGCAAACAGCTTAAGCTTCGTTTTGTAATACGATATTCTTATCAGAAACGCCAAGGTAAATATATTAGATGTGGATATTTAATGCTTGTAATATTAATTGTCATATCACGTTCAGGAATGTAGATATCATTAAATAGATTATTAATCGAATACGAGGTTTCAGGAGGATTATGATAACAAGCTCATCAAAAAAAAAAAAAAAAAA
>NW_026323383.1:520-700 GCF_001194135.2 Octopus bimaculoides
TATATATATATATATATATATATATATATATATATATATATATATGAAGAGAGCGAGAATCAGACAGATAGATACTCATGAGCACGGACACACACACACTTACGCACGCAGACACAGACCCCCCCCACAAACACACACACATAAACCTCTCTCACAGATATATATATATACATACATATA
>NW_026323384.1:0-302 GCF_001194135.2 Octopus bimaculoides
TCTTCAATATAAGGAACAATTATTATTATTAACATTAGAAATATTTATATAATCATTGGCAATTTATTTGTGGTAAGAAGCTTGCTTCCCAACCACATGGTTCCAAGTTCAGTCCCACTGTGTGGACTTTGGGCAAGTGTCTTCTACTATAACTTTGAGCCGACCAAAGCCTTGTGAGTGGATTTGGTTGACAGAAACTGAAAGAGGCTCGTCGTATATATTTATATATATGTATGTATATCTATATATATATATGTGTATATCTATATATGTGTGTGAGTGTGTATATATATATATATATA
>NW_026323385.1:0-345 GCF_001194135.2 Octopus bimaculoides
CAATATGCTAGAAAGAGGTCATCAACGACCCAACCACAAAGAAAAATCATCTTCTCCACAAAAAAATTCAGCAAACACTGAATGTTCTGGAGAACATGATTTTTCTTTGTGGTTGGGTCGTTGATGACCTCTTTCTAGCATATTGAATGTCCACCTAGTGGTCATCCATTCTTATACGCATGTAATAGGATTTTTCTGGATTATCAGATTATTATATGCTAGACCACTGGTTTTAAATTGAAATTAATATTCAATTTATTACCCTCAGTATATAAATAAGCGCAGGAGTGGCTGTGTAAGTAGCTTGCTTACCAACCACGTGGTTCTGGGTTCATTCCCACTGCG
>NW_026323386.1:0-204 GCF_001194135.2 Octopus bimaculoides
TGTTTATAATGTCTATTCTCTGAAGGATGGTTTAGTGTTAAACAAAAGCATCAAGAACACAAGTGTAAAATTACTATATTCTGTTGAGTAGAGAATTTGCATATTGCATATATTTCGCATAACGTAAATCGATAATTAAGTCTTAACTAATGTAATATGCGTGATAGTCAGTCTGTATCTGCTTCTCGCTGACAGTTACCTCGA
>NW_026323387.1:0-273 GCF_001194135.2 Octopus bimaculoides
ATATATATATATATATATATATAGTAGTCATTGATAGTAGGAAATGGATTTCGTATTAGACGTTTATTAGCTACAACATATGCTTGGATCCATCAGTATGGGTCGCTTCAGGTACATTGATGAAAAACTCTCACTAGATATATATTGTGTTGGTTGGCTTGTGTGTGTGCATGTGTGTGTGTGTGTGTATATATATATATGTATGTGTGTATGTATGTATGTATATCTATCTACCTATCTATCTATCTATCTATATATCTATCTATCTATCTA
>NW_026323388.1:0-140 GCF_001194135.2 Octopus bimaculoides
TATTATTATTATTATTATTATTATTATTATTATTATTATTATTACAGTGACAGAGCAGTGCATGCCATCAAAGTGACACTGGAATAAAACATACGAAGTCCAATATACCCATCATGACTACCCGTCTGATAAGGGTACAC
>NW_026323388.1:298-432 GCF_001194135.2 Octopus bimaculoides
AAAAGTCCCTGAATAATGTTTGTTTAATGATGTTGAAAGAAACACCCATGTTTCCAAAGGTGAATTATCCAAACCTGAAAGAATTTCCTCTCAACACATGGCAATGATGCTCCCCCACTACTTCTGCTCATGAT
>NW_026323389.1:0-698 GCF_001194135.2 Octopus bimaculoides
TTTCTTTCCTTTAAAAATCGGCAAGAACTTTCCGGACAACCCAATATTTAAATACAGAAAATATCAATGAAATTTAAATATGCGAAAATACATGTTAATACAACATTTTCAAGGCAGTCCGATATTAGTTAAATTCAAAGTGGGCTAAGAAAATATATCTAGTACACGATCGCCATACAAAAAGAACGTTAAGAAGGAATATAATATTCTAATAAAAGCTATTTTTCTATTCAATTTTTGGTGATGTCAGAGGATAATGAAAGAACAATGAATAAACATATGAATTCTACGTTACAGCAATTAGAAACGAAGAGATTCTACGTCACAACAATTAGAAATAGAGGTTCTACGTCACGGCAATTAGGAAAGTAGAGAATCTACGTCGCGAAAATTAGTATATCTATAAAATATGCCAAGCACTTTCAGAAAAAGTATGCCCACTACATCACATGAAAAACAATTACAATTAAGAATTGAAATATTTAAATACTTCCCTAAATTTATGATAACATTTCATTGTAAATTTAGTATTATAATTCAATAATATTGATCTTGAAGTAATTATATAATACATTTCTTCAAAGCAAAGATCACATTTAGAATTGCAAATATTGTACGATGGTGCGTAACTAATAATAATAACTAATAGACTCATCATTATTATCATTATTATTATTATTATTATTATTATTATTATT
>NW_026323390.1:0-791 GCF_001194135.2 Octopus bimaculoides
ATAATAATAATAATATCCTGCTGCTGGTTAATGCAATAACGTATTGAGATCAAAATAATAACGAGAAACGCAGACGGGCCATACCACTCGTACACATCTTTATAAGTAAACCAATTCACATTCACGTAATTTGAATCTGCAAACAGACATAAATACTGATAAACAAGACATCTTCTGTCATAGAATTATCATAGATTTATGATAGCAGAAAACATTTTAGAACTTGGTTATGATTAGTAATAACATTCCTCATATAGATTCTCTCTCATTAATATTCAACAGACTATTCATGGAAATTTTCTCACTCTTTAATATATTTTATCGTATTTATGTATATTTCTTCAAAAGGATTCCTTGCAAACGAAATAAAATAACCAATTATTTTTAAATGTATTCTTCGATTTGTCAATTCTTTTGGATTTCACTATTTCTATAAAATAAGGAATTAATAAAAGCATGTATGAAATTACACATAATATCACCGTCCAAATAATGGAAAACTGAATATAACTCGTTTATTTCCTAACTCGACATTTATATTGGCACATAAAAACAAAAATATTAGCAACTGTGTACAAGTACATTACATAGTTTAGCATATTCACTATGTAAAATACTTTAAATCCGGCTCAAAAATAGAGTTAATCACGTATTCTTATATATCTTTGTGTTGGGGAAGGTATACGTACTCATATATACGTACATATACATTGATATAGATATATATGCATATACTTATACGCACACATACATACACATACGCACACATACATACACATACGCACACACAC
>NW_026323391.1:0-704 GCF_001194135.2 Octopus bimaculoides
CACTTGATAAGATCAATATTTTAAATATCGATCTAATCCTTATTTATATATGTATATATATATGTATATATGTGTGTGTGTGCGTCTGTGTGTGTATGTATACACACACACT
Organism: Octopus bimaculoides; assembly: GCF_001194135.2. Taxonomy (NCBI): domain Eukaryota; kingdom Metazoa; phylum Mollusca; class Cephalopoda; order Octopoda; family Octopodidae; genus Octopus; species Octopus bimaculoides. The sequence goes on from NW_026323391.1 coordinate 113, forward strand.
CACACACACACACACGCATATATACATGTGAATACAAAGCTGCAAAATCCGGTGGAAGAAGTGAATGGAAGCTGAGGAACCAAGGTGGAGTAAAATAATTTATTGACGCTGAAAGAACTTCAGAAACTGTTCACTGAAAGTTTGATGTAACCTATCACCAGACATCTGTGAATTTTAAAGCAATATTGTATGCATGTATATACATGTGTATGAGTGTATGTGTATTTGTACATACATATGCATACAACCAAACGTACATACATGCATACATAGACACACACACACACACACACACACACACACACACACACATATATATATATATATACATAAACACACATATGTATGCATACATCTCTGTTTAAAAATATACGTATTGAGTTCATATATATATATATATATCATAATAATGATAATGATAATAATAGTAGGGATAAAAATCCAAATTTACAGGTAAAAACTCAATTAAATTGAATTTATTAAAATTAAAATAAATTAAGTTTCACAGTATGAAATATATAAATATACATTTTCTCTAAAACTATATATATATATATTTTGTATGTGTATTTCGTGTGCAAGATTCTTGATG
>NW_026323392.1:0-255 GCF_001194135.2 Octopus bimaculoides
TCTCTCTCTCTCTCTCTCTCTCTCTCTCTCTCTCTCTCTCTCCTTGTTTATCTCTTTGGTTGTAGAGAAGCTTAGAGAAAGGACTCATTAGTCGTGCAGTGAGCATGACAACCTCCCTTGTGCTGGTGCCACGATAAAATGCGACTCTGAAGTTCATTGGCGAAAAAAGGTCATCCAATCATAGAAACCATGTCATGTCAAGATAGAGAATATAAGCGAGACTGTGTTCTCCACGTCTAGAAGGTATACAGCATG
>NW_026323393.1:0-524 GCF_001194135.2 Octopus bimaculoides
ATATATATATATATATATATATATATATATATATGTACCCAGACATACATGTGTACATACATCTACATTGTATATAAATTCATATGAATTCGCAAGTGAAAGAAGGAAAAACAAAAAAGGGGGAGAAATGATGATAGCGATAGTTGACAGTGAGAAGAGAAGAAAGTAAAGGAAAGGAGAAGAAAGAAAGAATTGAGAGAATTGAGAGAGAGAGAGAGGAAATGTAAGAGAGGAAAAAAAGCAGCTAGTGTGAGCTAGAAGAGGGGAGGGGAATGTTGATAATGGTGGGTGGGTGGGAGGATGTCCACGTAGGATGAAGTGTCGAACCGTGAGTTGAGACTGAGTCTCAAAGCCCTGGTCCTCACCGCAGAGGATGGAGAGCTTCTTGTGGGAAGGGTGGGAGGATGAGAAGTTAAGATAATAATATATATATATATATATATATACATACACACATATTTATAGATGTATATATAACTATATATATATACATAAATATATACCTATGTATATACCTATGTATA
>NW_026323394.1:0-304 GCF_001194135.2 Octopus bimaculoides
ACACACACACACACACACACACACACACACACACACACACACAATAGATGCGAAAGTGTAACAGAAAACAAATTAGAAAGAAAAGAAAAAAGTTTTTAAAAAGACGAAAAAAGAAGAGAATGGAGTGAATTAAGTGTTTTCGTCTTTTATTCCTGTATTACTGGTTGCGTGCCAGTTAACGCCTTACAGTTATATACGTGGGTACTACAAGGATGTGTGTGTGTGTGTGTAAGTTTGTGAGAGAGATACCAAAAAGCTGACCGTGGTGCTGTTTACGTTAGGAAAAAATAAATGGAAGAGTAAT
>NW_026323395.1:0-336 GCF_001194135.2 Octopus bimaculoides
TAAAACATTAATGAAAAATGTGGCCCCCGTTTTAAAAAAGATCCAAAGTAGTTAACACCATTTAAAGCCTTTGCTGTGAAGCTTTGGAAATACATCTTGCTATCTTCGTTGCACATAAGAAATAGAAAATATGATTTTCACTTATCTTCTCTTTAGTTTGCCACTAAGTAGAAAACAAATACTCCGTCATCCTTCAGTCTGCGAAGAGAAATCATATATAATAGACTGCTATTTAAATCAAGCAATGGCCCAGTGGTTAGGGCAGCGGACTCGCGGTCAAAGGATAGCGATTTCGATTCCCAGACCGGGCGTTATGAGTGTTTATTGAGCGAAAAC
>NW_026323396.1:0-503 GCF_001194135.2 Octopus bimaculoides
CAGCCCAATTTGAATTGTTCTCAGTTGAAAGACACCTGTTATTTATTGTTGTTGTATTTGCAATTGTGTAACGTGTTCTTTTTTTGGTTTGTTTGTTATTTTTCGTCTTTGTTGCCATACACATTCGCTAGCTTTCTTACAACGGGATCCAATGCTATTAGCTTAGACTTTTTGGGGGACAACCAGATCGAACCATTTCAAGCGTAACTGTCCAAAATGGTCGTGACTTCTGGTACTTGACTAATGAAAGAAAGCCAAGAATGACCCGTTTTTTTTGCCTGTCCTTCTGATTGTTGTTTCTCTTGTCTGCCTTTGTGTCATCTATCTGTCAAATAAGTTACGTAGCAATCTTCTCTAACTGCAGTTATCACATTCTGTTAAAAAAATGTCATACGGTTAAGCTGGTTCCCATGTATTTCCCTGAAGAGAAGATGACATCCTTATCAACATCATCTATTCCTTTGGAAGGTACATTTTGTAATCTTCGAAACATATGTTGGAAA
>NW_026323397.1:0-492 GCF_001194135.2 Octopus bimaculoides
GGAGAGGGTGCCATAGCTGAAAGAACCGCTCATGATTGGTATGCCAAGTTAAAAAATGGAAATTTTGACCTCAAAGACACACCTCGTTCTGGCTGTCCAGTTGAGTTTGATGAAGAGCGATTAAACCAACTTTTGCATGAAAATTCTCGTCAAACGACAAGGAAACTGGCGGAGAAAATGGATGTTCCCACACTGCTACAGAGAAGCATCTTCACTCGATGGGAAAGGTTCAGAAGTATAGAGCATGGGTTCCACATGTTTTAAGTGACAACAGCAAAAATCAATGAGCCACAATCTCCGCTGGTTTGCTTGCTCGTCACCGCTCAACTCATGGACACAAGCAATGATTTCTTTACTGAATCATTATTACTGGCGACGAAAAATGGTGCCTGTACATCAATATGAAGCAGCATAAGGAATGGTTTAGCCTTGGTAAACAAGCGACACCGCACGTGAAACAAGATCTTCATCCACGTAAAACGATGTTGTGCG
>NW_026323398.1:0-225 GCF_001194135.2 Octopus bimaculoides
AGGAACAACTGAACAAGGTAGAGGATGTACATGGCCGTAAAGCAGGCATTGTGTCGCACCAGTCGGGGAAGTTGCTTCATTACTAGGAATGTATTGGCAAAATCCGATAACATCCAGCGTCGTCGTTGTTTCAAGAATTCCTCCACTGTCGATGGACAGTAAGTCGTGTTGAAGGCGAACGTACAATATTTTAATTTCCAGCCTCTCATCATCATAAGAGTACAC
>NW_026323399.1:0-208 GCF_001194135.2 Octopus bimaculoides
TATATATATATATATATATATATATATATATATATACGTATAAATTCATAGTGTACATTTAAACACATAACAGAGATGTCCATAACAGGACATTTAACCCGCTAGAAGGAGCAGCCAAACTTCAAACCACAATTAGGGATACATACATAGGCATATATATGTATGCATGTATGTATGTATGTATGCATGCATGTATGTATGCGTGTGT
>NW_026323401.1:0-419 GCF_001194135.2 Octopus bimaculoides
ATATATATATATGCATATATATATATGCATATATATATATATGTATGTATATATATATATATACTTCTACACACATACATATATATACATACACACACAGAATGTGTTTATGGTGTTTTAATTTTTTTTTAAACAAATTGTTCACTATATGTGTATATGCATGTGTGTGTGTGTGTGTGCATGCATGTGTTGAGAATAATAGAAATCCAAGTTTATGTAATCTAGAAGGCTAAATCAATGTCTTCAAGAGAGATTATTTCTCAGGGGAAATGTCTGTAATGTTGTCCACTTGATGATCAAAAGGATTCATAAGGATAATCCACATGAAACCATGGTATGAGGTTTAATGTACAAGAATGTATGTCTATCGTATGTGTGTGAGTATATATATATATATATATATATATATATATATATAT
>NW_026323402.1:0-398 GCF_001194135.2 Octopus bimaculoides
GCACATTGAATGTCCACGTTAGTGGTCAACGTCATATATAAAAAAAAAAATATATATATAGGAGTAATTATTGGAACTTTGGGTATATGTTTATTACTATATCGATTAAAGCGCATTCAGCGTTTGGGCTATCTGATGTCATCCACAGTTACGGAATAATTTTCACCAGACCTACCTCAGGAATTCCGTAGTGTTCGTTTAGTTTATAATTAATGAGGGGAACGAAGATGGATTTGGTACGAATCCTTATTCAACACGACGATCGTTTCGACCCACCCTGCAGTTGCCCCTTACGGGCATTGTGCAACTAGTTGTGTTGTAGGATGGGTCGAAACGATTGTCGTGCTGAATAAAAATTCGCACTAAATCTATTTTCCGTTTCCTTTATCAACTATATA
>NW_026323403.1:0-155 GCF_001194135.2 Octopus bimaculoides
CCCAGGTTATCATGTGTAGCTCGTTCCCCATTGTTTTCCATAACCTACCAGGAGAATCTATCCTGATTTTTATCCAAATAATCCTCAATGTCAGACCTTGTGCTATTACTAGCAAAATTTCTGTTTCCCTTCTTAGCCTTCCTTTCTGAAACCAC
>NW_026323403.1:165-296 GCF_001194135.2 Octopus bimaculoides
TCTTAGCCTTCCTTTCTGAAACCACAGCTATATCTTATTATTTTCTATACCATTACCTTTGGAAATCTACCGTGCAAAGCTTTCTCTTGCCAGTCAGATAATCTTGCATCATTTTTTAAAGGTTTTTAACC
>NW_026323403.1:377-528 GCF_001194135.2 Octopus bimaculoides
CACTATTACCTACATATGAGGCTATATTTACTATAGCTAACTTCGCAGTCTTGTTGTTATTATTGTTCCTGTTGGTGCTGTTGTTGTTGTTCTTCTTATGCCAGCCCAAGATTTCTTATCTCCGCCCGGCAGATTTCATCTTCCTCTATTA
>NW_026323403.1:680-849 GCF_001194135.2 Octopus bimaculoides
GAATGAGATCGCTAGAAGAATCTGCAGGTATTGATGTTTCATGCATCTCATGTGAAGCGAAACTATGCCTCGATGTATGCAGTTGACATTCTTAAATACCCCGTAGAACTGTATCAGCTGAATGAAGATAATTCATTGAAGACTTTTAGCGAATCTACTTTAAAATTTC
>NW_026323404.1:0-595 GCF_001194135.2 Octopus bimaculoides
TTCACCACAGATCGAATTATGGAATCATTTCCACGTTGAGCTTCTACAACCCGTCCCCATCCAGCGGCCTTGATTCCCTCGCACCCCATTGCACAAAGTCTAGCTCTGACGATACACCCCATGTGTTTGGCTTCGAGGTGCTGGTTTAATTCTTCACCTTCACCTGGGATGCGTCGCCAGCTGTCATGGCTTCCTCTAGGGCCTTAACTAATTCATTTTCTTTCCTACGCCCTCTAGCCACTAATCCTGTGCTATATCTAATTGACTCGAATTTAATGGCTCTTTTGAGAGCGTACCACCATTTGTTGTTGACAATGGAACCGGTTAACGTCCTCTGTATTAGTAACTTAATCCGGCTACTGTACTCCTCAATCACCAAAAGGGACTTATTGAGTTTCCAGTAGCCGGGACCCTTACTATATATCTTGTCTTGGAGCAGTTTACAAGTTACCATCTTGTGGTCACTGTAACTGACCAAGTGAAATTGTGGACGCGTAACTATTTCTTTCTCCAATTTTCTAATGTATATCCTATCTATGTAAGATCTAGAAGACCCGTCGCTATTTGACCATGTCCACACTGGAGCGTTCGGGAA
>NW_026323405.1:0-202 GCF_001194135.2 Octopus bimaculoides
ATTAATTCAGGATTCAGTTAAATTCACATAAAATTACAGAACTAAATCAATTACACAAACTTTACATGCAACAAAATTCTCCAGTTGCTCATTACAACTAATATATTTTTGGAAAGAATGTGTAAGTCAAAAATATTGATCAATATCAAAGACACTGTCGGCAAATTCATATGCAATATATGTTTCCAGAATTAAATAAGTG